>NW_026652288.1:4503602-4552925 GCF_009828535.3 Hylobates moloch
TTTTTTTTTTTTTTGAGACGGAGTCTTGCTCTGTCGCCCAGGCTGGAATGCAGTGGCGCAATCTCGGCTCACTGCAAGCTCCACCTCTAGGGTTCACGCCATTCTCCTGCCTCAGTCTCCCGAGTAGCTGGGACTACAGGCGCCCGCCACCACGCCCGGCTAATTTTTTGTATTTTTAGTAGAGACGGGGTTTCACCATGTTAGCCAGGATGGTCTGGATCTCCTGATTTCGTGATCCACCTGCCTCGGCCTCCCAAAGTGCTGGGATTACAGGTGTGAGCCACAGTGCCCAACCAATGAAAAGTGTCTTTTAAAGAAAGTGTTAAGAGTAGTACCCAGGGCACTGCCACCTTCCCGCCTCCCATGAACTACTCTGCTTGGGCTCTCTCCTGGGTGTCATTTAGTGACTCTGTGCCTTCCATCCTTTCTCTGTTCCATTCTCGCCTCCTCTACCCTCAAAAGGCATTCTCTACCACTAAGTAGACCACCACAAGTTTCAAGGAAAGCATCCCTACCTCCTCCTTGAATTAAGAGTTTCTCAGACAGTTCATTTCATTGATGGGCGGCTCTTTCGAAAGACTCAGTTTTGTCTTCAACCGAAATCTTTTTCCTTCAAAATTTCCCCCTTAGTTCTTTCTTCAGTTTGGGAGGAAAGGGAGGAGGCATAGGGAGTATATGGAATTGATGCCTTTCTTTTGAGCTATTTTCCTATTGAATACAAGTATTCTGTGCCCCTGCAACTCCTCCAGGTGAAGTCTCTCCTTCAGGATTCTTCCAGAGGGCACAGTAATCAATGCTTCATCTACTTTCTGGTCTTACCTCTTCTGAGTGCATTCTCTTCTCATCAGGGGAACAATGCTTCCCTCATAATTGTTAAAAAAAAAATGCTGCACTCATTGCCAAATGGGTTTTAGAAATGGATCAGTTTGAACATGCATGAGGTATGTAGTTTGTAATTTGCTTATGACAGCCTGGCTGTGAGTGACATGGAATCTGAGAGGCCAGCCCACCAGCTTCTGCTGCCCCTGCTTTTGGGAGACAGTCAGTCATCTAACAAATTTTGTGAGAATGGCATTAACTAATTTCTGGGGAACTGCGACCATACTGAAAGCAAATGCAAATGCATTTATTTTTCCTGTAACGCCAAACACATGTGTTGGTGCTGCTAGAAAAAGAAGCCTCCTTGGCTCGCCAGTCGGGTGTTGGGGTGTGCACTCACCCAGCACATACTTCACCATCTTTTACCACCTCGAACAGGTAGGTGCACCTGCCTTTCTGCACCATACTTCACTCACACACCCCCAACACATACATTAGCATCATCTTTTATGACCTCAAAAAGGTAGGTGGCTTCTTTCCTTTAATGTTACATGGTCTGACTCAAAGCTTTAAGAGCCTCCAGGATGGATAACTGGAAGATTAACTCTCTCACTATCCAATAATTGGCAGTTCCACATTTTGTGAGAATATTCAGTTTGACATGCAGACACTTTTATCTGCCATACAAATTTGCAGTTTTCATAAACTGGAAACGTTTCTGCGGCTGTGCTAATCCACAGAGGGAAGCACGTTTTCGGAGCAACGGAGTTCAACCAGAGGCCAATCTTCGAATATATGTGAGCAAGCAAGGGAAACAGGAGAAGAAGAAATCTTGTTCTTCCATTGGAGAGAAATAAAAATAGCTGTGAATGTTATCATTTTCAAATTGGTACTAGGAAAAGGAGACGTGATCCAAATACCAAGTGGCGCTGGTGGCTCTGGCAGGGCTCCGGGGGGGCCAGTGCCAGGCCTGTGCAGAAGCAGGGGCAGCCACTGTCCCTCATAGCGGCAGCCAGAGCTCACAGGGCCTCCTGTGCACTGGAGGCCCCACCAGGGCATCTCTGCAGGTTTGCCTAGAAGGGAACCAGGAACCCAAGCATGCCTGCCAAATTGCAAGGGTTGTGCAGGTGGGCGGGGAAGTGTGAGCCGTCCCCCAGACCCGGGAAGTCTTAAATACCATTTTTCCTATCAAAGAAAAAAAAAATTGGTCTTGTTGCTTAAGAAGACAACAATGGAACATCTGCCTTTTTGCTTCATTTCAGTCATTTGAGAATCTCAGCACAGCCCCCTTCTTTAATCATGACAGCTGGTATTTAGGGCTCACGCAGCTTCTCTCATACCCAATATTCTGAAAGAATGAAAGACCTAAAACTAAAAAAAAAAAAGGAAGCTTCCTTCCTTTCTCTAAGGGACCCTGTCTTTGTTTAGGGTTCATCACTCTGAAAGAAACAATACCCCTCCCCTTATAACATGCTTCTTGGGGTGAAGTGGTTAGGATGCATAAAATGTCAAGATTGAGAGTGAAAATTAAAATATTCGGAGTTAGGTTTTCTAAAATTGTTGGTAACTTAATAGTAAATTGGAAAAAATACCTATGGCATAATAAGACAAAAATGGAACAAAAGTATTTGAGGGCTGAGCCTTGATACAAACACTTGTCTCTTTCTCCTAGAGGCTGTTGTGGACGCTCCCTCTGTACAGAAAAATTGCCGTGGGTGCTGACCAAGCACACTATCTCCAGCCACAGCCCAGCACTGTGGCAAACACAGCTGGCCTTATAGGACACCTCAGACCATTATCGTTAGCCTTCTGTGCTTGAAATCCTTCTACCAAATGAGATTTTAATAAAACAAAAATTAGAAGGCACTGTTTTATCAAACTGAGTGATTTAAAATATGGATGCCTGCAAATTAGAATATTTTAGAGGTAGAACAAGCCTCTCTCTTTATTTTCTGTGTAACAAACCTGAGCCTCAAAGGTGTCAGGAGACTCAATTAAGTTACAGAGTTAGTAAATGGGAGGGACTGCAACCAAAACGAATCAGGTCATCACCTTTTTTATTCTGTGTTTTTTATGCTCTCTCAGGGCTTCTGGAGTCCTGTGTTCAAAATCTCAAGTTATATTTCCTTAGAAAACACAGAGAAAGATAGCTGGTGTTAGTGAAGGATTGAAGAGCAATGCTTGTTAAAACAGCTCTCAAATGGAGAGGAAATCTCCCTGCCAGCCCAGCTTTCCCAAACTCAGCAGGACACCAGGTGTTTGCTAGAGGGGGAGGGAGGTGAAGAGCCCAGAAGTCACAGCCTGGATTGAATTTGCCAACCTTGTTCCCAATCCACATAATATGCAACAGGTCAATCATCATTTAGTTCGAGGCCCCCAGGTCCCCAAGGTGGGTTTTCCCTTGGTGGAAGGTAAAACGTGGGGGGACCTTGGGGCAATTGAGCACAGGCTGCACATAACATTCATCGCTCAGTCAGGAGCCCGGAGCACGGGCTTGGGAAGGGCTCCCAGCTTGGAGGTGCTCAGAATTTGGTCAGGACCTCTGGGAGCTGTGACATCTCGAGTCGAGGAGTCATAGTAATACAGGTGCTTGTACAGAAACAGTGAAAACCAGATATAATTGGCCAAAGGAATTGTTCATTTGAGTGGATGAAACCGAAAAATGGTAGTTAAGAAACAAGTTAAGGAGAAGCCACGGGAAAGAGGCCGGAAGTCGCAGGGAGAAATGCTGTGCTGCTTCACACCAGATGGGAATTCCACTGCTTTCTGTGCCACTGGTTGCCATCTATTCAGGCAGGAAGGTAGCTACTGAGGAAATTGCCACCATATTGATTGGTCCATAATTGAACACCAAAAACGAAGTTGTGTACAATGGTGGATTCAACTGGGTTGCTTACTGAAGGCTTTTGCCAAGTTCATTTCTAAAGATTTCTCTTTTTTTAATTATTTAACGTGAAGTTTTGCATCACATATATTCACAAACTTGCTAAAAAATATGTTATAGAATGCAAACATGTCTGAATAACACACACAAAATACAGTCTCTAAGTCTCTTCTAAAAAGAGACGTCTGTAATGTGTTACTGGCTTGGGTATAATATTGGAATTTATGTTTTCTTTTGTGTTAAATTCTAGTCTTCTAGCAAGACAGGAGTTATCTCTGCAATATTCCATATTGACTTTAAAATATTATATATTAAACTTGTGCTTTAATTACACTGGAAGTGTGAGATCCTATCAGAAGTTTAAATGTATGTGATCCAGCAACCCAAATTTTCATTTTGTTTTTATGATGGTTATAACCATCCGCTTTTTCATTCTCTTAACGTTCATGATTTGCCTCGTCTGCCTGGGGAGTTAACACAACTAATATCAACTAACAGACCTCAATTAATTCCTAAGTAATTATTTTCTCATTATGCCAAAAAAGGCAAATAATCTGCCAGAAAATATGATCTCATCTACACAAGACAAGGAAGTATAAAAAAAAAAGAACCACTGGGGAGTGTAGCCCGGAGTCTGACTGTTCAGATGCTTGTGTTCACACTTGACATTGAGCTTGGCCATGATGTGGATCTATGCCCACTTCATCTTCAAGGGGAACTGCACTTGGAGCACGCCTTCAGCAGGGTTGTACGCATTGGTACATTCTGTTTCCAATTCACCACGCTATGTTGGTGTACAAAAGGTCTCTTCTGTTAGATCACTGCTGCTGGGGCATTTATTATAATGCTCTTTCGTAAGGTTTTTACACTAATGAGTTTTCGAGCACATTATGTCTAGTACCAAGACTGAGAAGCGGAGCTCCGCACAGGCGGCCGTGCAAGCCCGGCTGGCCAGGCTCCAGAACAGTAAGGCTGAACATAGTCAATGCTGTCTAACAATGGCATGTTGTTCCTGCCATCTTGACAGCTGCTGAAAGACTTTCTATTCTTATCCTGCTTTTAAACACTCACAGCACAATGAATTACGAACTCTCAATGTGGCAGTGACGTGTGAACTACTGTGGAGGCAGCGGTATGCTCAGCAACATCTGGATTACAGGTGTGAATACGAACGGTCGTATCCTTTCTTAATTCATGTCTAGAGAAAGGCATTCTGAGTGAAGTGCTTGCCCCCAAAACTTGAGTGTGATAGAAAGGGAACCACGTCTTGTGTTTAGAAACCAAAATCATGTGACCATTTGGCTTGCAGAAGAAAACAGAAAAAAACACATCCGAAAACTCAAGTAACATTTTTTTAATTACACTTTAAGTTTTAGGGTACATGTGCACATTTTTAAAAGACAGTAAATGAAGGTATTTTTGTTGTTGACACCATATTCTCCCAGGTTGACATTACATCTATTGATGGAGGTTGTCAAGTTTTTGTTCAAATGCCTAAATACGAAGGTGATTGAAAGCTGAGAGCTAAGAATCTTCTGCCTGGAAAATGCAGAGCACACATGTACATTCTGTGTGGAATTTCAGGTTGCCCAGAAACTCCGATTTTCCTGTTATCCAAATCCTGCTTTTATAGATATTAAAGAATCCATCAGACTTTAACTTAAAAAATGTTCACCAAAGTCATGTATCTATAGAGCAAAAACCACAACCCTGGCAACCTGGATCCCAGTCCGGGGCCATTGATTTCATTATCGTAAGAGTTATGTGGAAAGTGGGATTTCAAGGAAGAGAGGAGGCACACAGAGGGATCTACGTGGGATGCACTTGCCTCAGAAAGGCTAAAGGACCATCCTTGTCTCTTAATGGGCTCATTTCCAAGAGAAATGAGGACTCAGCTCTGAAAGCACAACTGGGCAATTCTCCTGATGGCAGCCTCATATGCAGTGATGATTCTTTCAGGGAAAATGATTCAGAAGTATTAGAAAATGTGCAGATAAGTCTCAAGTGGTGAGAAAAGTTAGACCTCAGACATAGATGATTAAAATATTTCATACAACTTAAAATTTAAAGTCCATATAGCAGGCGACTTTACACCTCTAGCTGCATTGTTTTAATTTTTCTTCTGTTCAGAAACACTTTTGGAGATTTCTACAAGGACCTCTTCCTCATCTTTCATTCCTCCTTTAGGTTTAAATTCATTCAGCACTTTTTAAAAGATTTGTACTGTCTTTCAGAGCAAATGGATATGTGTTGACTCAGGAAGAATTACACCTATCATCTCAGCTACTCAGGAGGCTGAGGCAGGAGAATCGCTTGAACCTGGGAGATGGAGGTTGTAGTGAGCTGAGATCATGCCACTGCACTCCAGTCTAGGTGACAGAATGAGACCCTTTCTCAAAAAAAAAAAAAAAAAAAAAAAAAAAGAATTACTCACCCTTTGTCCTTGGGAGACAAGATTAAAAGTTCCCTGGGAAATCCTGGGAATTCTGCTGGCCTCCTTTCTGACATAGGTTGCCTCCTCCATTTCCTGTCTTAGCTGAATCCATTCTTTGTGAATTTCATTCTTATTCTTCCTAAAGTCTAGTTCCAGTCATGGTGCCCACTACCTATACTCAAAGTCTACAGTCATTTTAGATTCTCTAGCCAGTAAACCCAGTGCTTCTGTTGGTATTCAAGGCCCTTCACAGTATCATCCCACTTTATGTTAGTCACATGTCTCATCAGCAGCATATGGATCAATATTTCAATCAGACTACACCATGCCTCAAAGAAATCAAGCCTCACAATACTTCCTCTTTTAGAATTAGTTTTCAGTCCTCCTCCCTCCTATTATTGACTTTCAAAATACTATTTAGCTTTCCTTTATGTACGTGTATGTATAGGTAGATGTCTTGCATCTCCCTGCTCTGGGCATTTTTTTTTTTTTTTTTTTTTTTAGAGATAGAATCTCACTCTGCGCCCAGGCTGGAGTGCAGTGGCGTGATCTCGGCTCACTACAACTTCTGCCTCCAAGGTTCAAGCGATCCTCCTGCCTCAGCCTCTGCACCACCACGCCTGGCTCACTTTTGTGTTTTTAGTAAAGATGGGGTTTTGCTATGTTGGCCAGGCTGGTCTCGAACTCCTGACATCAGGTGATACACCCGGCTCAGCCTCCTAAAGTTCTGGGATTACAGGTGTGAGCCACTGCGCCCAGCCTGATAATGTATTTTAATGTGCTTGTTTTACTTGTATATATATATGTCCTATTGAACTTAACATAGAATCTTGAGCAGGTAGCTAGTGCTTAATTTATTTATACATTATTATACCATTTAATCCCCATTACTATCATGTAAGTTTGGCATTGTTAGTAAAACTTCACAGGTGAAGAGGAGGATCAATGAGATTAAGTTATTTTATCAAAGTGTGGTTTTCTGCAAGGGCAAGTTTGAAACCTGACCCTAGTTGTGCTCCAGGATCTAGGCGTGCTCACTCTACCTTGTCTTTGTGTTGAAAGGAGTGGTTTCCAATGACTGTTTAAGTGACGAGTGCCGTGAATAACTACAGCTTCACCAGACTAGATTGTCTCAATGCCCTTGGCTTGCAACTCCCTCCCACAGCCAAAAACTGTCATGTTAGGCCCATGCTGTATTACTGTATAGTTTCACAACATAAACTTTTAGATATCGTATAATTTCCTCATAAAGAAACAATTATGGGCACGTACAGAATCAAATCACAGCAACTTCACTAACAGAAGATCTTCTCCGCTGTGATCTGATTTTCCAGCATCCTATATGCAATTCTAGAAATGCCGTTTTACCTCGACTTTTACTTGATAATCCACCTTCATGAACACATACGAACGGTGGGAAAAGAAGCACTCACTGAATTTCAAGCATCCTTCAAGGAGACAGGAAAAAAATGGCATCCTTTGTTGTTCACAATCTATGACTTAGGCAATTGGAAATCGATAGCTGGCCTTCTCCTTTTTTCTTTTATCTCACCTTTCTCCTTCCTTTAGTCCTTATTATTTTCCCTACTTCTTCATTGTGTTTGTATGTTTACTAAATATTCAACAAAAATTCTTGTTTCTTTCTGCACTTTAGAGAACTCTTTCCCCTAAATAATGTAAGAATTACAATATATTGACTACTAACTGGTGCCAAGAAATGTACATACATTATTTATGATGTTCACAATGATTCTGACAAGGTTTTATTATTCTCATTTTACTTCTATAAGGAAACTGAAATATCTTCTTTTATTGTCACACTTACTAAATTGGCCAGTTTTCATTATCAATGTATTGTTTGAACTAGACCATGCAGTTGGGGTTAAAGAATCAAGTATGTCTTATTATATAGTTACGGTTTTGCAAAAGTATGTTGCTGCATTCACAATTAGTGTAATCACTTTCGCAAAACATTAAAACTTCAGGTTGGAAATATCCAAAATTAGAACTATTAAAATGGGATCCTTATAACATAATGCTATTCTCTTTGAAATTTTCATAGATTCAAAAGCAATCAATATAGAAGCTGTCTCTCCCTACCTCAGATACATATAAATTGCCCAAATTAGTAGCATTTAGTTGTTCTCACTTATTTATTTACTGAGACAAAATCTCTCTCTGTCACCCAGGCTGGAGCGCAGTGGCATGATCTTAGCTCACAGCAACCTCCACCGCCCGGGTTCAAGTGATTCTTGTGCCTCAGCCTCTCGAGTAGCTGGAATCACAGATGTGTGCCACAACGCTCAGTTAATTTTTTGTATTTTTAATAGAGATGCGTTTTCTGTGTTGGACAGGCTGGTCTCGAACTCCTGGACTCACGTGATCCGCCTGCCTCAGCCTTCCGATGTGCTGAGATTACAGGTATGAGCTGTGTCCAGCCTAGTTATTTTCAAATATCATGAGGATATCATATAAAATGGCCAGAGTCTGGAGAAAAGAAATATGAAAGGAAGTACAAGAGCATCTTTACTCCTCATTCTACAATTTAAAAAAGAAAAATAAACGTGATTACAATTAATCATAAAGCAAACACTGTTGGTTTCCACATCTTCTCACTCTGTCATTACCTTGTCAGGTGAGGAAGCTGAAGTTCCAGGAAGTTAAGAAACTGATAGGTAGAAAACACATACAAAGCTCCTTCTCTCATGTGTTTTATATATATATATATATATACACACACACACACACACACAAACACAGGTGCACACACACAACACATATACACATAAATGCACACACATATGCACTTGTATACACACACAGAGACACACACACCTGCACAAACACACACAGACGCACAGACACACACATACACATATAAACACACACACACACACAAACACACACACACACTGCACTGAGTTTCAAGTTTCTCCTTTTCCAGCTCATTCCACCTCTCTACCTCGGCTTCATTCTGCTGAGCTGAGACTAGTCAAGCGTGTGTTTCCTTTGCCCGTGGGATTCCCACAAGGCTTTTCTGGGTGGCTCCCTGGAGGAGGCTGGCAGGCTGGCCAGGGTGTGATTTGCTCCCAGCCATCTGCCTCTGCAGTCGGGTTACTGCATGGCATCCACAGTCAGCTGCAGTCAGCAGGTTTTGCAGGATGCTAGGTCTGTCCTCCTGAAGCCTCTCGGAGTCACCAGCCTCAGCCAGCTCACTCTTCCTCTTTGCAGGTGTCAGCTGCCGGGCCGTCTTCTGAGATCTGTGGCACTCAGAGTAGAGGATTGCAGACGCTCTCCTGAGTCCCACCTGCAAGCCCTCAAGTTTGAACCATGCAATCCTTCCCTTTCTCTCCTCAGCCTGGGCTAGTAGCTTTTTCCCAAAGATAATCAACCGGTCCCTTCTGCCTTCTTCTCCATCCTGGTTATATGTTGTTTATATTAAATTCTCCTGATTCAAAGCAAGAAAATAAAAAAAAAACAAAACCCAGTTTATGTCCTAACCAGAAACTGACTAATATATACGGACAGAAAGCATCTTTTCACCTTTGTTCTGGGAAAGGGAAGAAGCAAAGGGAAGAAAGAGGTCTGGAATATGCTCTCATATTTGAGTGCCGGCCCAGCTTTTTGCAGGCTGTGCTAACTTCGGTAAGTCACATCAGTTGCCTGAGCCTCAGTTTCCTCATTGTGAAAAAGAGATATGGGATGCCCAGCTCAAGGAATTTTATGCATATTCAACTCAATTAAATAACAAAATGTAAGCACTGGACCCTGCACGCTGTTGGCACCAAGCAAGCCCTCAACAAATTAACTGACTCAGAAAGGGACTGCTTCTGTGTGAGTGAAAATCCCTACCTTTGCTTTGTCAGTGACGACCACTCAAGTTACCCCCACGTGGAAATGGGTGGCTAGACACAGGACATGCAGGCCAGAGACTGCACTGGGATAAAGTGGACCCTGGAGAAGAGAGAAAAAGCTTTCCAGTGATGACAAGCAAAACACTTCCGAGTTTAACTATTTGGAAAAGCAGGTTCATAGCTCTGACATAATGGTGAAATATGATTCTCTGATGAAAAACCTATAAAATCTCATTCCGACTGCCAGCTTTAGGATACATTTTATCATGTTTGTGGTTGGTGATTTACTAGCTATGAAAGTATCTTTGTGTAATGTAAAAATTATACTTGCACTATCGCTCCACCCAAACTACAGAAAACAGTGTTCATGACACGCTGGGAGCGTGTGGACAGCAGCAGAATATGAAAGAGAGAGACGAGGCATCCAGTATACTGTGAAAAGGACTCCTTTTCCTAAGTGCAGACATTAAAGGAGGGTCACAGCTCAGGTCATTCCAGGGGTATCTACTGCATGCCTGCCACATGTCATGATGTGCAGGGGCCCATAGCGACGATGGTGGCCTTAGTCACTTTGTCACCTGTGCCAGGCTCCCCATTCATCACTTCTAGGTCCTTCTAGAGTAGAGTTTCAGATACTTATGAAGTGTGGGATCTAGACTGGGGCGCTTCTTTGATATCTCAATTTGATCTATAGATTTTCACTCCACTAGGCTGTAGAAACAGCCCCAATTTTTTCAAATGCATTGAGTGCTGTTAATGATTCTAGAGGATCAGATGGTTAAATCAGGAGGTAGATGCAATGTGTAAATAGTTTAAAGGCAGCCTGATTGCATAGGTAATTTAAAAGTTAATAGGTTTTATTTAGTCCAAATAAATGAGTAAATTTATTAATAACTTTGACATAAACCTTATTTGTAGAAAGTATGTATTGCTTTTATGTATTTCACCCCCTTCGAAGTTGATTTGGAGGTAGCAGATATAAAAATATCTCTCCACAAACTATCCACCAATATAAAAGAGAATCATTGAATTTTAGGGCAGGCATAGAATATTATAAGTACCATAAACTCATTTTGCAAATGAAAAGAGGAAGACCACAAACATCTGACCTTGGCTGGAATATAACTGTTATGATTATTTGAAAACCACCACTGCCAGGGCTGAAACCTTTTAAATTACTCGCCTTTATGTAGCAGGATAAGGTAATTTGTTATTTGATAGTATTCATAAAGAGGGTAATAAATATAATGAACCCAAAGTTACTATTTCTTTTTGTTTCATGTTTGGTTTTGGTTTTGGTTTGCTTGTTTGTTTTAAATGTTCAGACGATACCTGGGAACCCTATCCTAGCAAGGGCTTCTCCTGGTGAGTTCTGCATCCAGGAAGTTGTTGCCTACAAAGATACTGCTGGATTTCTCAGGTGGAGGGAAGAAGCGGATCCAGGGTAGTTCTGAGTACAACCACATTCAACCTGAGTGGGAAAGCGAGAGATGCCAGGGACGCAGGCAGAGAGGAGGGCTATGAGGTGATAAAAATGAGAACAAGCACAGCCCTTGAACAGCTGAGCTTGCAGAACACTGCCCTGCTATGTGCTGTGGATCTCAATCCCAAGAATAGTAAGTGTCCAAGTTCATGTCTTCATATTTGCAGAGAGATTCTGTATTCATTACAGGACTCAGTCTGTCTGAGCTGCTATAACCAGCACACCATAGGCTGGGTGGCTTAGATAACCAACATCTATTTTCTCTCAGTTCTGGAGGCTGGAAGTCCAAGGCCAAGGTGCTGGCACATCTGGAGTCTATTGATGTCTTGGCCCCCTTCTGATTCATACATGGAGTCTTCTGGATACACCCTCACATGGCCGAGAGGAGAGAGAGGAGAAACAGGAGCTCATAAGATCTCTCATCCCATCCATCAGTTCCACCCTCATAACTGATGAACTCCCAAAGTCCCCACCTTCTAATACCATCAAATCGGGGGTTAGGGTTTCAAGGAACCAACATCGGGGAACACGAACACTCAGTCCCTAACATGACAGGCCATACAGTTCTATTTTCAGCCAAATGACAATTTATACAATGGTTCCACCACCAAGGCCCAAACACAAACTCAGAATGCTGAAAGTACAAACACAGATGTAACTTCGTAATATTTTTTAGAGAAGAAAACCCATGGATTGAATGGTTCATTGCCATATCCTCTCCCAATTTTTTTGCTTTCTGTCAGAGAGTAATTCTCAATGGAGAAAGCAGCATTGCATTGGGCCAGTTCTCCACTCAAAGGTAAAATGGAATTCCACCAGTGTCAGCTACCAAAGGGGGAACCTATGGCTTGGGAATCATATATCCTTCTTCCTTTACCTTCACACTTTTCCTAAATGCAGAATCGACTAAACAGATGGATCAAGGGGTTCTAGTAAAAAGGTGGATATCTGGTTAGCTTTTAGGAAATTCTAGCAACAATTTAAACCACGGGTTGTATAGCTTCTGAGACTCAGAATCCTCTGTGGCTTTTTCCACTGACACTATGGGTAATCCAAGAGGAATAATAAAATAAAGGCTATAAAAGGAAACCTCTCCAGTGGGCTTGGTTCTTTGATACTTTATTTATTGATCTACACTGTCAAGATTCTCCACATATAGCTTTCTTTCTGAGCACCCCTAAACAAGGCTGCTCATCCTAACTAAAATGTATCTCATCTTTGCCTGACACTGCTTTCTTTCTTCTTCATTTCTGAAAATTCAAATGTGAGTGCCACTGAGCTTTTGCAGTTAATAATTAAATTACTTGAAATATGAATGAGAAACAATGCAGAGAAAATGACAAAAACAATTTCTTTTTGAGATGGAATCTCCTTCCGTCTACCAGGCTGGAGTGCAGTGGTGCGATCTTGCCTCACTGCAAGCTCTGCCTCCTGGGTTTACACTATTCTCCTGCCTCACTCTCCTGAGTAGCTGGGACTACAGGTGCCCACCACCATGCCTGGCTAATTTTTTTGTATTTTTAGTAGAGATGGGGTTTCAGCACTGTGTTAGCCAGGATAGTCTCGATCTCTTGATCTTGTGATCTGCCCGCCTTGGCCTCCCAAAGTGCTAGGATTACAGGCATGAGCCACTGCACTTGGCCAAAACATAAATTTTATACACATCTTACTCTTATGAATTCATTGGCTTTTTCCTTTGAAAAAAAAGTTACCTTAAGTGTAAGGATTTCTACCCATCTCACAGTGGCTGGCAGAACGTTATCTGGTTACCATCCATAAAAGAGGTCATCTTTCCCGCACAGGTAGGATTTCATAGCACCCCTTGTATGGTGGGGCTATAGGGCTCATCTTGAAACTGATGGCCCCAAGTCAGGATGGGCCCTGCCTAACCAGGGCTGCCCTTGTACACATCATCTGTATTAGTCTGTTCTTACTCTGCTAATAAAGACATACCTAAGACTGGGTAATTTATAAAGGAAAGAGGTTTAATTCACTCACAGTTCCACATGGCTGATGTGGCCTCACAATCATGGCGGAAGGTGAATAAGGAGCAAAGTCACATCTTACATGGCAGCAGGCAAACGAGGTTGTGTAGGGAAACTCCCCTTTTTAAAAACATCAGATCTCATGAGAATTATTCACTATCATGAGAAAAGCACCAGAAAGGCCAGCCCCCATGATTTAATTACCTCCCACTGAGTCATTCCTACAATAGGTGGCAATTATGGGAGCTGCAATTCAAGATGAGATTTGGGTGGGGACACAGCCATCTCCCAGAATTTGCCGTCAAGATTAAAGTCTATGAAGAGTTACTGTCTTTGAAATATGGTGTTCTTCAAACCTACGCTCTGGAACTATATCTGCAAATTCTGGCAAGTTTTTCTCACCTTGAATTCACCATCTATATTCTGCATGAAAGAGGTCTGTCTTCTCTCCTACTATTTTCCAAATGAAAACTGGTTGTAATCGCGTTTCCTAAGGCCCCTGGCTTAATGACTCACAGGATATGTCATTCGGGCAAGGGTGCAATCCCAGTATTAGAACACTGAGTTCTAGTCTCCTGGGATTTGGGGACCAACAGATGATATCTATAACCTTTGTTTTTCCATTTGTATAATTTATTTCAAAACATAAGTAATGAGCATGATCTCTTACAGGCATTGTTAAGTGTTAGTAATACAAAGGAAAAAAGAGCTTATAGGTTAATTTAGAAAAATAAGTAAGTTTTGCACATCTTTCATGTAATTAACACTATGTGGGATGCTATTTTGTAGATGTTATCTTCATCCTTTTTCCAGCTTTGCAAACCAATTCATAGAGGTTAGATAATTTATCCAAGGTCCTAAACTACCTATTTATAATTGGTAGAGTCTGAGTCTGCACCCAATTTTGCCTGGACACAAAAAATTGCCATTTCCATGAAGCCATGCTCTAAAATGAGATCTCTTCCAGTACACATATTAACAGCCCTGGCTTTAAGCGAGACCTTTTCTATCTCTTCAGATACTAGCAAAGTTGGATGTTGGATACAAAATTTCCAATTTTGTCTAGTACCAGTATTGTACTTCTCAGGTTAGTGAAAAAACTAATAGCTACAGATATTAAATCATGATGATTACGAAGATGCTTTGCAATCTATAAAAGTTACTATAGATTGATCCTGTTAAAATCCCTATTATTTCTGTTGCACCAGGAAAGGATAAACGGAATTGCTTTTTGCTAGAGACAGAAGATTATATTCTCATCTAAGGGTGAATACAGTCGCAGCTGGGCCTTTATAATTGTGACTCATTTAAAATGCCTCGTTATTAAAACTGGATTGTTTTGGATTGCGACTTTATTCAATTGAGACAATTATGTGTTCTCTGTGATTCAAATCAATGATTTCAGGCAGCAGTTGATTATTTCAGCTTAATTTGTTGTGCCTTTTGCGTTTTTAGACAGTCATTGGATATCAAATTCTGAAATTAGATTTTAATTTCCTTTTGTGGGAATTTTACATGTATATTGCATTAGCTTTCATAAATGTCATGATGCTTTTCTCCCTATGCGAGTTCATGCATAAGCTCAGAAAATATTGATCCACGGAAGCACAGATTCACAGACTGTATGCAGAAGCACACAAGTCTCCCGTAAAGTGAAGCTGCTGCTGTGGCTTTGGGACAATTGAGTGTATTCAATGTGTCTACTGTCCCAGCTCCAGGACACTTTGATGAAGAAATTTCATCCTTTTGTAGGTTTTCTCTTTTCTATGCTTTCTAGGAGGAATTATTTAGAAATCAGTGGACGCTCCAGGAAATGCTACCATAATGGTGAAGCAACTGTATGACTCAGCAGCTGGAAATGTCCCAAGAACTTCTCTCCAAGGGCTGATGGCAATCCATGGTGCACACTGATGATGAAATGTATTCCCGTAAACAAGTCTTTCCTCTAACTTACTAAGACGCCTGCAACCTTAAGTGAGTCTTGTGGAGGCAGACAGGTCCCCACAGTGTCATTTGTTTTAGAGGCAATTTCGACTCTCAACTCACAATCTGTTCCCAGCCACGCCCTGGGAGTGGCAATGAAATTGTCATATTCTTGTGCAAAATTATGATTTTTAGTTTTGGAAATATGTAAAATTACAAGAATGTAAAACTCACCACTAGTGCTGGGGCTAGCTATACTGAATAATCTGTGGTGGGTTTATCTGATAACGGCAGAAAATAGTGTGATGGGAGGAAGAAGCATGGAGGAGGAGCATAGATCAGGTGTGGTGCATAAATTACTGAATATTCATATGTAACAGTTATCAGCTTTGTTTCAAGGGAATGTGACTGAAGTCATGGAGGTATCCTACAGATAATAATCAATCTAATTGGAATTTGAATTAATATATGTCTGACTCCCAAATCCATACACAGGTTGACTCCTAAATTTCGAAAGAGTAAGTACCTATCTTAAATGATACGCAAGAGATATCAAAATTTTAAGGGATTTGGATATTGTGACCTCTAAATGCTCTTTTCAACTTAAGGCATATGTGATTTTATGGTTGATTGAGCCTAGCCTGGGAGATGAAAACTGATATAAAAGAGATATTAAGAAAGCACTGAGACTTAAAACACACTATTCCTGTTTTGTAAAATTTCATATTAAGACCAAGAAGGTCCCATAGAGATGACTCACTGCTCTAGGGAATCATGCAACCTAGATCAGAAATTAATATGACTGTGCCTTCCAAACTAGAAATCTGAGTTCTCTGTAATAGAGAAGTGGCTCATCCACCAGAAATAAATCATTGTGTCAAAACAAGAAATGTTTGACTGTTTAAATATGGTCAAAGAAGAATCACCTAATATATGCTGAAAATCAGTAATTCTCATGGGCATCCTACCAATTTCAATAATGTGAGCTTTATAGCAATATTGAGACCAGGAAATGGATGGTCTAAATAAATACACAATCTCAAAAACAGAAATCCTACCTTGTGTGGGTTTTCCATTACAGATCTCCATGGATTACAAAGGAATCTTCTTCATGGGAAGAGAATGATGGTACTTTAACTTGGGGTGGGAGTGGTTTCAGTATGGAATTATAGTTCAATTCTCTTTCAATTTTAAAATAATGGTGTTACAGCTTGAAATTTGAGATCTCCTGGGAATTTGTCAACACTCTGTGAAAGATCCGACTATTTCACAGCTCACAAAAATTTTTTATTTGTTGATGACATTCTCAATCTAGAGAATCAATAAAATGCTGAATGAGGAGGGAGCCTGCCCACTTAATTCTCACTGGGGTTTAATTAATTTTGTTTCACCTGTTCTTGCCCAGAAAATTTCCAAGGAAAACTAATAACTTTTTGTATGATGTAACAGATCAGAAAACATCTCTTACACTCTCACATCCATCTTGCCTGTGTTCTGCCCCCTCTTCCACCATTGATATTCAGTTCCTTATTACTTTTTTAGACATTCACAGCTGCCAGAATTTTAGTTTCACAGTACCGTGCTTCATACCAATTTCCTGGAGCAGGGTAGGGAAAGACCACAGGACTTTCTTCATAAATTGTAGGATTATTTTAAACATTATACTCTGATATTTAAAGCTCCACAAAAATAATATCATGCTAACCTGTCTAGCTTTCATTTTTCACTACCCCTTCATGTGTATCTTTGCAGAACACAAACAGGGCATAGTCTCCCCTTCCTCTATGGTTTCAGATAACATCTATGTTATTATGACTTGCAAATCATGAATCTAGATTGTTCTTTTGTTCCGTATACATATATAGCATTGTGCAGACTGATTTAGACATTTGCACAACAATAGAGTTTAAAATACTTATAATTTTGTACCCAAACATGCTCCTCTTCCTATGTTGTCCATTTTTACTAAAAATGCAAACATCAATCGATTAGCCCAAGGCAAAAAATCAACTGTCAAAGTCCCCTCCTTTTTTCCATTCGTGAGCATACACGCCCTCTGTCCTGATGTTCCACAGATTTTCTCTTTTTCCATTGTCTTTATTGGGCTGTGTCCCCACTATGCTATTTTCCTCCTGCCAACATTCCCATCCTGCAACCCAGGCACATAGAAGGCTTCTTAATTGGCCTACCATCCCATCCACCATAGTTCCAGCTATTTCACCCTCCCTCAGAGCAAAGTTTTCCAAAATGCAAATCTGATTTTGGCATTAAAATATGGCCTACATATCTTAAAGAGATTTGATCTGGAAGCTCAAAGTCATTTTTTCCTCACCACCTGTTACAAACTCGTAAGCTCCAGTTATTGTGAACTTCTTCAAATTCAGGGACACATCCTTAATTTTTTGAGACTAGGCCTTTATACAATTTTCCCCTTTGCCTGGAAAATCCTCCCCGCCGCCAACCTCAGTAATTCCCAGCTGCTCTTAAAACTTCTCTTTAGGTATAATTTCTGCCAAGATTTATGATGACACTATGGCTAAACCAAATGCCCCCTCTTATGTTTTTTTTTTTTTTCAGAGCCTCTGCTCCTATCATAACACTTATGCAATATTCAAATGCTTGTTGCTTTCCCCACTGGAAAATAAACTCCCCAGGGACAGAGATTTAAGATTTGTTCACTGTTGTAGCCTTACCGTACAGTGTAGTACCTGAAATACAGAAAATATTCAATATATTATTTTTTTGAATTGAGTAAAATATTTATTTCTTTTGAAACCTCATACCTGCAAATCATTTTTTTTCTGTGTCTGCATAATGTTATCTTCATTTAATGCTTTTACCCAATCCCAGATCCCAAGAAATGTCAATAATGTAGGTTACTTTTGTCCTGCTCTCAGAAGTCCTTCCTGAAAATACCAGTTCACAGTAATCATTCTTTTGTTTAAAAATACTTACAACTTATTTTTTTTTTCAAAAACATTTTTGCCTCTCAATACATGACTTTTCTGTTTCTCCTTCTCCCTACCACAAAATGTTCATGATTTTCCACAAGGGAATGTTATGCTTTTCATCCCACATGGAAAATACTATGGTTTGAATTTGTCTCCTAAATTGTATGTATTGGAAACTTAACCTCTAAATTCATGTTGATGATATTTGGAGGTGACGCCTTTAGGAGGTGATTAGACCCTAAGGGCTCTTCCCCATGAGTGGATCAAGGCCATTATCACGGAATTGAGCTAATTATAAAAGGAGGGAGTTTGGCCCCCATTTCCTCTCTCCCTCTTGTGCTCACATCCATCTTAGGATGATACTCACTGGATGCTTTTAGCCTCTGGAACCGTGCACCAAATAAAATTCTAGTCTCCCTAAGTTACCCAGCTGGTGATATTCTGTTATAGTAACAGAAAATGAACTAAGACAAAAATCAAAGAATATTTGCTCATTGATCAAATGCCTCTAAATGACATCGTATTTTTTCAGAATTGGAAATACCAATACAATACCTTTTCTCATTATTCAGAACATTGACATACCACAGCAACCAAAAGTCACTAGTATTTTATTCCTTTATGTCCTTGCTTATTTGCCTGTTGATTTCCCATTTGTAAGCAATTCAAAGTCCACTGCATGATGACAACTGTATCCCAAAACAAGTAGACCTATTTGATAAATTAATTAGAATATATTTTGAAAAATCAGCTTAACATTGATTCTTGAAGATGATTCCAAGTAGCAACTTGGACTAGGAAAACTGATTACAATGCCCAGGAGCCCCCATGGCAACACGAATGCAAAGTCTGCAACTCAATTTTACTATTCCTTGAACTACAATGCTACATTGGTGGTGCCAAGCAACTGGAATCCTTGAGCAATTTAGGCAATCTGATCAAGCAATCTGATATTGGAAGACATTGTACACAGATTGTAATAAAAAGTAAGTTCTACTTGGTTCTAAACAAGAGAATTGTTAATTTAATTCCTGATCCTACTTTCTATGTTAACACATTTCATGAAAATCCAATTTTTTGACCATGGTATGAATGAATTTAATTCAGTAAAGAAACATGCATTAAGTTGCTACTTAGACTGAGTGAATGTAAGAGAGAGAAAGCAATTATATTTCTCATTGCCAGCTCATTATCTCTACTCACATGTTTCTCAAGCACCTAAACTCAATGTGTCTAAATCAGACCTTATCATCACCCCAGCATGTACCCTGCCCACACACAGAGTCAGCCTTCATCTTCCTTTAACGACTGCCATTCCGATAGTCAGCACCCACAGATAATAATTAGGAGTTGGACTTAGGTTTGGATAACAAAGCTGATGGATTTTTGTTTAGAAATTATTTTTTCAAAGCCAATTATAATAGTCTATTAAATTATTTCATGCTTTACCTACAATGCACAATAAAAGCCTTCCTGAGTCTTTCTGTTTTAATTTGCATTTTTCAGAACCACCTTTTCCAACAAAATAATATCATTCTGAGGACATTTTATCAGAAGAGTCATTGTATGTATTTGTTTTATATTCATAATATTCATCAATAATAATTTCTGTCATTGTACATTTCATGATTTGGGTCATTATTTCTATTAAGTGTTCTTCTGGGATTTTTTTCAGTCAAATTGTGCAGCTTCAGAATATCATCATAAGCAGTTTCAGCAGCTGCCAAGAGTATTTTGTGTCAATTTTTTCCACTAATTAACATGCATAATGACTGTTTCAAATGATTGTTTCCATCACTTTATTAACAAAACCATAAGAAAATTGATATCAAGACCCCTCAGTTAGCCCAAAAGTGTTTCATTGTCCTGGACTGGTTTACCCTATGCCAGTCGGATTCTTCCATAATGCCCATGCATTTGTAGCACAAGGAATCAAGTCTTGGAGCAGAGAGCCCTTCCGGTGAAAATAAATCTAATCCATAGTGTCTTGCTCTGTGTAGGAATACACAGAGGGGCATGTGAAAAAATTGCAAGGACTGCATTCCACATCTACTGCAACCATTAAGGTCAAGAAACTGCAAAGCTTTACTCTGAAAAGTTCTAAAATGTCACAGAGTCAAAAATATGTACTTACTAATTATTTATGCTAAACATGTCAAAGGCAAAGTTTCATTACTTAAAAATTGATTTAGCTGTGTACAGTGCCTTATGCCTGTAGTTCCAGCAACTTGAGGCTGAGATGAGAGGATGGCTTGAGGCCAGGAGTTCAAGGCTGCAAAGAGCTGTGATGACTTCACTGCACTTCAGCCTGGGTGTCAGAGTGAGACCCTATATCTAAAATAAATAAATATTAATTTATAAATATTTAGGTGCAATATGAGCCTGGTATGTTGAAGGAAAACAATTCATGAAATAAAATATCAACACTGCTTTGTCTCCTAATGTTCCTTTAAAATGCTTTATCCACTATTAGTTGAAAATATTAAGAGATCCTATGCCATTTATCTTCATCTTTAATTGATAGATAGTGCTTTTAATATGATATTAAAATATAATATTATCTCAGAACCAAGAAAGAGATAATCAGAAAATCGTTATCCTTATGTTATCTAACAAAATATGTGCAAGACCTGTACATTTTAAGTTATAAAACAATGGTAAAAGAAATAAAAAATCATCTAAAAAATAAAGCAACTAAGTATTTTTATAGGTTGAATGACTAAGTCCAGGTCAGATGTCAATTTTCCCAAAATTGAAGTACAAACCCAATATGGTCCCAATAAAAATTCTAGAAGAATTTTCATCTGTAGAAACAGACAAGCTGTTCACAAAATGTATTTGAAGAAGCAAAGGAACTCAAATACCTAAGACAAGTTTGAACAGAAAAAAGAAAATAAAGATCAAAGTTCCAAAACTCATGCTTATTATAAATCCATAAAAATCACAACATTGTGGTGCTGGCTAAAGTGCAAACACATGGATCAATGGAACAGGAGAGAATCTAGAAATAGACCCTTACCTATATGGTTAATTAAATTTTTACCAAGATGCAAATTAAATTCAATGGAGAAAAGAATATTATCCACCGATGATGCTCAAACAATTGGGCATTAATAAAACAACAACAAAAACCAGAAATCTGAGTACATACTTTTATAATCTAAATAAAAGTTTCAAACTAGTCCATAAAATTAAATTTAAAACCTAAAACTGGAAATTTTCAGAAGAGAAAAGAAAAGAAAATCTTCATAATACTGCATTAGAAAATTTTTTGGCTGTAACATGAAATACACAATCACTAAAAGGAAAAAATGACAAACGCAACATCCTCGCAATTAAAAAACACTGCCCTTTGAAAGACCCTGTTAAGAAAATAAAAAGACAAATGACAGGCTATGACACATTTGCAAGAAATATGTGCTAAAGGACGTGCATCCAGAATATATAAATAATTCTCAAAATTCAATAATAAGAAAACAAAAATGCAATTAAATTTTGGCTAATAATTTAAACAGATGCTTTACAAACGAAAATACACAGATGGCGTATAAGCATTTAAAAGGATGCCTAACTTCATTATTCACCAGGAAATTAAAAACTAAAACCACAATGAGCTATCACTATACACCTGTTAAAAAAGCTAAAATTAAAAAATAAATAAAAAAGAAAGAAATACACGGGATGATTCTAACTCCTGACTGAAACTCTCATTTATGGCTGGTGGGAATAGATAAAGTCACTCTGGAAAACATCTTGGCAGTTCCTTAGAAAATTAAACATACGCTTACCATTTTGACCCAAGGACATTTTGACCACTTTCAAGTGGTATGCAAGAGAAATTAAACTGTAGCAAAACCTATACATGAATGTTTCTGGCAACCTTATCCACAATTCAAAAATACTGGAAACATCCAAAATGTTCTTTGGCTGGTTATTAGACAAACAGTGGCACATTTGTAGAATGTAACATCTCTTATTAATAAAAAGGAACAAGCTACCCGATCCTATTAACAACATGTATGAATATCTAATGCAGGATTTGAAGTGAAAAGTCCAGACTCAAAAAGGCTACAGATCGTATGATTCCATGTGTACAGCTTTGTGGAGAAAACAAAACTGCTGGGACTGGAAACAGACCAGAATTTGCCAGGGGCTGGAGGTGGGGATGATTTTCCTACAAAAGGGTGGCGGCAGTTTTGGAGGGTGTTGGGATTGTTCTGTGTCATCATCTAGGCAGTGGTTACACATCTTTCTGTATTTGTCAAAACTCATAGAACAGTACACTGAACACAGTGTATTTTATTATAAGGGGAATTTACCACAAGAAAACTGATGTTTATATGTATAAATATATGTGTGTACATATATATGTGTATATATAAATATATGTATATGTATAAATATATGTATATATAAATATATGTATATGTGTAAGTATATGTGTGTATATATATATATATATATACAGTATTTTAATTATGTGAGGGAGGCTGTATTAGTCCATTTTCACACTGCTGCTAAAGACATACCTGAGACAAGGTAATTTATAAAGAAAAAGAGTTTTAATGGACTCACAGTTCCACGTGGCTGGGGAGGCCTTACAATCATGGCAGAAAGTGAAAGGCATGTCTTACATGGTGGCAGGCAAGAAAGAGTGAGAACCAAGTGAAAAGGGAAACCACTTATGAAACCATCAGCTCTCTTGAGACTTACTCACTACCAGGAGAACAGTGTGGGGAAAACCGTCCTCATGATTCAATTATCTCCAATTATGTCCCTCCCACAACTTGTGTAAATTAGGGGAGCTACAATTCAAGATGAGATTTGGGTGGGGACACAGCCCAATCATATCAGAAGCAAGGCTCTGATATTGCAGAAAGATACAGCAGGGGTATTTGGCTCCATAAATGTGCACATATTTACATGTATTAGGAAAAGAGTATTGGAGGAAATAAAGTATTTCCACAAATCTCAGAGAAAATGTTTCCATGAGCTCACAGGATTTGGATAAAATCTTGAAAGAATATAGTTATATTTTCCTATCTAATTTGCCAAGGCAAAAATAGAAAAGCTAATTAAAAAAAAAGAATAGAAAAGGCAAATAGAAAAGCAATTTAAAAATGGAAAAAATCCACATGTGGCCAGAAAGAAACCATTATTCTATAAAGAGCCTAATCCAATTGAATTAATAGTATACACTTGACTGTTGAACAATACGAGCTTGGATTGCATGGGTTCACGTATACATGGATTTTCTTCTGCCCCTGCCACCGCTGAGACAACAAGACCAACTTCTCCTTTCCTCTTTCTCCTCTGCCTACTCAACATGAAGTTTTGATGATCCACTTCTACCTAATAAACAGGAAATATATTTTCTCTTTCTTATGGTTCTGTTAGTAATATTTATTTTTCTCTAGCTTACTTTATCATAAGAATATGGTATATGACACATGTAACATAAAAAGTGTGTATTAATAGACTGTTTATGTTATTGGCAAAGTGACCAGTCAACAGTAGGCTACTCATAAGTTAATTTGGGGGAAGTAAAATAATACACTCAGATTTTTGACTGTGAGGTCTATGCCCCAAACCCTTATTGCTCAAAGGACACAGTTGTCCTTTGAACAACATTACACAGGAAAATTAATAAACAAATGAATTGTAATTAATTGAATACGAAAGCAGAATTTTTTGACAAACAGGGGTTCCCTGGTACTTGAAATTATGAGCTTGGACTAATAACCAGCTTTGGGGAAGCTACCCATGTGTAAGAGGATTCCTTCTTAAAGGACACTAGACATTTATTACATCATCTCTGGGAAACGTGTTAGTTTTGTAGGTAGGGCTGTTGCAAACAAATCCCCTAACTGGGAGGCTTCAACAACAGAAGCGATTCTCTCACGGTTCTGAGGCCGGAAGTCTGAGACCCAGGTTGGTTCCTTCTGAGGGCTAACGTAGGGACCTGTTCCAGGCCTTCCTCCTGGGCTTGCAGGTGGTGTCTCCTCCTTGTGTCTTCGCACTGTCTCTCCTCTGTGTGTCTGTGTCCACATTTCTCCTTTATAGAAGGACACAGTTCTATTGGACTAGGATCCATGCTCATGACCCATCCTAACAGGATCTTTTCAAAGACTCTCCCCCTATGAGTCTCATTGGGAGGTACTGGGGGTTAGGACCTCAGCATATGAATTGTGGAGACACAGTCAATCCACAACAGGGGACTTCCTGCACGACTGAAACTAACAAGTGGAAGATCTGAACTGAAAGCAGAAAGTGTGTGTGTGTGTGTACATATGGGGTGTGTGGTGGTGTGTGTAATGTGTATGTGTATATTTGTGGGATGTATGAGGGGCTGTGTATGAGGTGTGCACTTGTCACGTATTTATGTGTATGTGTGTATTCTGTGTGCCATATGTATATGTGTATCATCTGTGTGTCATCTGTGTAAATGTGTATTTAGGTTGTGTGTTTTTGTGTATGTGTCTGTGTAGTGTGTGTCATCTATGTGAGTGTATGCATGTAGGGCATGTCTGTCTGATGTGTGCCATGTGTATCTGTGTATGGTGTGTGTGTGTGGCATCTGTGTGCGTGTATGTCTGTAGGGTGTGTATGTGTATATGTCATATGTGTGACTGTGTGCAATGTAAGTGTGTGCCATTGGTGTACATGTATGTATTTTGGGTGTGTGTGGCATATGTCATCGGTGTGAGTGTACGTAGGTAGGGAATGTCTGTGTGATGTGTGTTATGGGTATCTGTATATGGTGTGTGTGTGTCATCTCTGTATGCATGTATTTCTGTAGGGTGTGTATGGTGTGTGTCAGGTGTATGTATCTGTGTGTGGTGTTTGTGTGTGTCATCTGTGTACATGTTTGTATTTTGGGTGTGTGTGGCATGTGGCATGTGTATCTGTGTGTGCTATATGTGGTGTGTGTATGCATATGTATGCAGGGTTTATCTGTGTGGTGTGTGTCATGTGTATAAATTATGCAATCATGTTTCTCTAATTGGGGTGTTTACAATCTAGTTGAAGAAAGATATTCAGATGGGAAAAGGTAACCAATAGTAAAAATCAGCATGGGCCTGGCGCAGTGGCTTACGCCTGTAATCCTAGCACTTGGGAGGCCAAGGCGAGTGGATCACCTGAGGTCAGGAGTTCGAGACCAGCCTGGCCAACATGGTGAAACCTCATCTCTAATAAAAAATACAAAAATCAGCCGATGTGGAGAGGCCGGGCGCGGTGGCTCACGCTTGTAATCCCAGCACTTTGGGAGGCCGAGGCAGGCGGATCACGAGGTCAGGAGATCGAGACCACGGTGAAACCCCGTCTCTACTAAAAATACAAAAAAAATTAGCCGGGCGTGGTGGCGGGCGCCTGTAGTCCCAGCTACTCGGAGAGGCTGAGGCAGGAGAATGGCGTGAACCCGGGAGGCGGAGCTTGCAGTGAGCCGAGATTGCGCCACTGCACTCCAGCCTGGGCGACAGAGCGAGACTCCGTCTCAAAAAAAAAAAAAAAAAAAAAAAAAATCAGCCGATGTGGTGGCACATGCCCTTAGTCTCAGCTACTCAGAAGGCTGAGGCATGAGAATTACTTCAACCCAGGAGACAGAGGTTTGCAGTGAGCTGAGATCACACCACTTTAGTCCAGCCTGGGCAAGAAAGCAAGACTCCATCTCAAAAAAGAAAAAAAAAAAAGTCGGCATGGGAAAATGCCAGGCATTCTAAGAATAAATACATAATTTAGTGAAATAAAAGAACTTTCAAATGAAGCAGTGACACAGGATTTATAAAATATATAAAATTAAAGCCAGGCCTTATTAGAAATGTCAATAGGATTTAGATACAGATGAAATGAGAAAAAATAAAAACAGGAGCTTGAATTGAGGTGAAAGGCTTAATTCCTCTTGTTCTCAGCAATTGTGACAGAGACGTCCCCCTTCCCTCCAAAGTCGTGGCGTGGCTACTGAGTGGCTGTGGCCAGCAGACTGCGTGCCCCACTTGCCAACACTGGGCATTCCTTCCATATAGTTTCCTTCCTTTTTTTGAGACCTGAAACATGGAAACACAGAAATGCTGCACTTCCAGCTCTGATAACATGAGGAGGGAGAAGAAAGGGGTTCCTCTGCGACCATGTAGGAAGGCACTTTTGTGCCCAAATGGCCTAGAGAATAGACAACCACCAACTGCAATGTGCTCCATGGGGTTTCTGCTCTATTGGAACCACGCTTAGAGCCTCACTATTACCACTGCCCGGCCCTTACTCCTAGGGTGTGTGGTCTGTGTATTAGAATGATGCGTGGCTCTTAGAAGAAAGCACGTGTGGCAGTGCTTTAAAAATCATAAGGCAATTTTTTCAAGGTGACCCGTGGCACATAGAAGGGTAACGTCAACCATTGACAGCCTGATCGAGTACAAGGATTGAAAAATAAGGATAAACGCCAATCCCCCTGGAATGTGGATATAGAGCCTAAATATGCATGAAGAAAATAAAATCTTAGTAATCATATAATAATAATAATACCTCATTAAATTTAGAAAGCCATATTTTTATCAATTCATTCTTATACATCTTAAGTAGGTTTAACAGGTGATTCTGTTTAAAAGGTAAGCAAACTGAAACACTGAACAATGAGGAAAACTGTCCTATATTTGCGGTTAACAATTGGTGGCAAAACTGATAAAAGTACCCCAATACTAATCTCTTACAGGCCCACAGACCCTACTTTCCCTCCCAAAGGATGTTAAGAAGAGCAGACCACACATGAGTTCAGAAAAGAGAAATTTCCATCATTCAAGTAGAAACCTTCATAATTCTACAGACCTAAAAGTATAATTTTTAGAAAGTTTTAAATGATAAGAAGCTAAGAATTTTCCATCTGATTTGTGGTCACCAATTATTTGTAAGGCTGTTCAAAGGAATGTCCAAAATGATGTTGCTGACCTATAACGAATCTCAGAAGGAATTTTTATGTATGTAAACATAGGGCCATTTAATGCCATGGAAGACAAATGTATCTACATTTCCGTGCAAATGTCCACAAGGAATTCTATTTTTTTTTTTTTTTTTGAGACGGAGTCTCGCTCTATCGCCCAGGCTGGAGTGCAGTGGCGCGATCTCGGCTCACTGCAAGCTCCGCCTCCCGGGTTCACGCCATTCTCCTGCCTCAGCCTCTCCGAGTAGCTGGGACTACAGGCGTCCGCCACCACGCCCGGCTAATTTTTTGTATTTTTAGTAGAGACGGGGTTTCATCATGGTCTCGATCTCCTGACCTCGTGATCCACCCGCCTCGGCTTCCCAAAGTGCTGGGATTACAGGCGTGAGCCACAGAACTCGGCCAAGGAATTCTAAATTAACAGTTTTTTCTTCTAAACAATCATTTGCAATGTTGAAAATACTGGTTGATATTTCTCTCAAATACAAACTTTCCAATTAGAAAGTCTTTCATGGTCGGGTGCAGTGGCTCATGCCTGTAATCCCAGCACTTTGGGAAGCCGAGGCAGGCAGATCACCTGAGGTTGGGAGTTCGAGACCAGCCTGTCCAACAGGGAAAAAAACCTGTCTCTATTAAAAATAAAAAACTAGCCAGGCATGGTGGCGGCACCTGTAATACCAGCTACTCTGGAGATTGAGGCAGGAGAATTGCTTGAACCTAGGGGGCGGAAGTTGCAGTGAGCCAAGATCACACCACAGCACTCCAGCCTTGCTACAGAGTTAGAGTCCATAAAAATAAAGCTCCCTTAATAAGAATTACCTTCCTTATCTTAAAATTTTAAAAGCATTGAGAACAGCTGGTTTGGGGTGAAGATAGTTCCTTCAGAAACAGGCTGATGTGACCGAGAGGAGGCTCCAGCAGGGGAGTGAAGTGGCTGTTGGCATAGGGATGACCTGGCTGCACAGGCCCTTCAAGAGCCATTCTGCCCACCTAGCTTCAGGAAAGAAATTGTCCTGGGTATCTATAAAATAGACAACAATCAGCTTGAGAGTCAGAACAGGATGCCAAAATGTCTCCATTGGCAGATCTGAGAAACTCCAGAGGAAATTAAAGAGTGGGTCTTCCGATGGAGGCGGTCCCTAACAGAAGAGATAGTAGACTAGCAATGTCTTCCAGGAGGGAGTGATGACTCAGAAACTTACAGGAGCCGAGGAAATAATCATGAAAAGCAAACAGTGGAGGTAAACAAAAACAAATGAATGTATACATGGAAGAGTATCCCATGATCAGAGTTACTGGAATGCACTTACGCAGATTGAAAGGGAGGCTGAAAGACTCTTGGCAAGACACTAGATAAGAAGAGAAATAAAACACTCTTGAAGACATATATATTACATCACTGAGGTTAGAGGCCCGTAATTCTGCCCCACTGGTATTGGACTCTTGTATGAAAAGACTTCAACCCACTTCCAGGCATTTGGGAAGATAAACGAAGAAAGAGTTGGCAGATATAACATAGGCTGTCCAAAAAAGTTTTAATTTCAGATACATGATGAATAATTTTGAGGATAACTATGTCCCAAGTACTTTTATGAATTAAAACTTGGGATATGCCTATAATAAAGAGGTATTTATTGTTTATTATTATTTATCTGAAATTAAAACATGCCTCGGTGCCCTGTATTTTTGTTCGAAATATCTTGCAGCCCTAGTTGAGAAAAAGGCGGAAAGACAGATGTCCCACACTAAAGTCTGCCTAAATCAGAATCCCCAAATGTGAAAGCTATTAGGGCTTACGGAATGGATACTAAGGATCAGGGAGGTTTGGCTGATATTAAGTATCATGTTAAGGAAAATCCCTGGTCTCAAAGAGAATTTCAGGTGTCAATATTTCATCTCATTTGCCTGCAGGGAAAGAATGGAAGTCCACGGTCTTCGGAGTAAGTTACACAATCTACTTAAGCCTAAACACAGTGTCCCCACAGCATCCAGCATTGCCAGAATGATGAGAAATGTGACTGTAGTTTCTAAAAGCAGACAGCATAGTTTTTAAGTTAGGCAAGACTTTGTGGAGCAACAAAGAGTAGAGTTTCAAATGATCACATTTATGGAGAGAAGAAAAGTAGACAGCAAAGAGGAATTCTTACATGAAAGTATTTACTCCTTTCCACGTTTTCGGGGGTTCACACACTGCATCAAGTTCTGCTCTGCAAATGGCTCAGCATGTTGGGGGAAGTGGTGGCTGTATAAAACTACCTGAAAATGCTCAGTTTTCTTGACTCTTTGGGTTTCCCATCAACATGAGTCTACCCTGTTGAGCCCAAACCCAGCCCTCATCCTGCTGGGCCGCATGAGCAATCTGTCTTGGCTGCTAATCTCAACTCGAACATAATTCCGAGCACATGGCATTGAAGTTGTGTGTTTACATGTCAGCTCTTGGCCTCACTCCCTCACAAGTATCCCATTTAATAACAGCAGTAAGCCCGGTGCGGTGGCTCATGCCTGTAATCCCAGCACTTTGGGAGGCTGAGACAGGCGGATCACCTGAGGTCAGGAGTTTGAGACCAGCCTGGCCAACATGGTGAAACTCCGACTCTACTAAAAATATTAGCCAGGCGTGGTGGCTCGTGCCTGTAATCCCAGCTACTCGGGAGGCTGAGGCAGGAGAATCACTTGAACCTGGGAGGCAGAGGTTGCAGTGAACCTAGATCCTACCAGTGCACTCCAGCCTGGATGACAAAGAACGGTTCTGTCTCAAAATAATAATGATGATAATAATAATAGCAGCAGTAGAATTGGTGAATGAAATACCTGCTGTGTGACTGGGTATTGTGTACTTAGCATGAAATAATATAAGTGAAATGCAAAGAATAGTGAATCCATGACAAAGCCCTAGCATATTAAATGTAAACACATGAGAACATTCCAGGAGTGCAACAAGGAAGGCAAGCGATGCAGGTGCTGACAAAACGCAGTGGCTGCGGATGTGCCCTCGAGGGACGAGAAGCCATGAGGGGAAGCAGAGAAAAGGGTGTCGGTAGAGAAGGAGGTAAGAGTACAGCAAAGGAACAGGAGGTAGGCCGGGCGCGGTGGCTCACGCTTGTAATCCCAGCACTTTGGGAGGCCAAGGCGGGTGAATCACAAGGTCAGGAGATCGAGACCACGGTGAAACCCCGTCTCTACTAAAAATACAAAAAAATTAGCCGGGCGTGGTGGCGGGCGCCTGTAGTCCCAGCTACTCGGAGAGGCTGAGGCAGGAGAATTGCTTGAACCTGGGAGGCGGAGCTTGCAGTGAGCCGAGATTGCACCACTGCACTCCAGCCTGGGCCACAGAGCGAGACTCCATCTCAAAAAAAAAAAAAAAAAAAAAAAAGGAACAGGAGGATGAAAGGAGTGGGCAGCACAGGCCAGGCAGAATCAGCGGTGGAGGAGGCTGGGGGTCAAGGGGTCCTCAAAACATTCTCCTTTGGGATGAAATGAGAAGGATCTAGAGTTGAAGAAATGCTGAGAGACTCATGCATTCCAGAAATATTTTAATGGGGAGATTATTAGACCTTGTCTCTGGCCAACTTGTATGGATAACAGAGGAAAAAATAATTGTCAGATATGACAAGAAGTTTAGTACATGAGGCACCAAGAGAATATGTTCTCTGGAAATGGAAACAGAAGTTGGGGAATAAAAAGCAGAGTTTGGGAAAATAAATAAATAAATAAATAAATAACTCTTGGTTATCTTTGCTAGGGGAAACCGGCAAGGGCATTCTTAACATTGTAGACAAGTACGTTCCCCAGCTGCACTGACATAAAGTCATACTTTGAAAGAGGGAAACTTTTTCAGTTAAGTATCCCGTATTTTAAAAGAATAAAATCTTTATTTAAGAAAAACTTACAAGAATGCATATAGCAGATGATTGCTGGTTAGTCCTTTAAAAAATCTTTTGTGAAAATAAATATAGCACATGAAACTAAGAGTATCCAAGGAAACCCCAGATTGGTGGCTAAAATTTTTGAAGTACAGACACTTTCAATAATAATTGTTTATTGATGTATGCTATTTAACCTCTAAAACTGGTGAATTAAATATAAAAATAAAGCAATATTTTAATAGAAAGAGAATTTTGAATGAAATCTGTGCATTTAGAAATGCAAACAATAGGGCAGGCATGGCTGCTCAAGCTTGTAATCCCAGCATTTTGGGAGGCCAAAGTGGGCGGATTACCTGAGGTCAGGAGTTCGAGACCCATTTGGCTAACATGGCGAAACCTCATCTCTACTTAAAAATTACAAAAATTAGCTGGATGTGGTGGCAAGCACCTGTAATCCCAGCTACTCAATAGGCTAAGACAGGAGAATCGCTTGAACCCGGGAGGTTGAGGTTGTAGTGAGCTGAGATCACACCACTGCCCTCTAGCCTGGGCAACGGAGTGAGACTCCACCTGAAAGAAAGAGAGAGAGAGAGAGAGAGAGAAAGAGAGAGAGCGAAAGAAAAAGAAAGAAAGAAGAAAGAAAGAAAGAAAGAAAGAAAGAAAGAAAGAAAGAAAGAAAGAAAGAAAGAAAGAGAAAAAGAAAAAAGTTAAACAAAGCAGTAAGTAGTATGCCACTTTTCAACTTTTTTGATCAATGGCTACCAGATACTAGAATTTTAAATTTGCTGCCTTCAAAATGATTTACAATTGGCGAAGAAACATCTTGATTTAGATTTTTTAATAGAAATCAATGACTGAACAATTCAAGTTTTACTAAGTAGAATTAAACAACTATTGCCTAATTCCAGTGTAGTAAGCACAGACAGGCAAAACGAACCACAGCTCCCCGGGTGAGGTGTGATCCCATCAGGCCTCGACAGAAGGAGCCATCTGGAGACAGGAGACCGGCAGGCAGTCTGCAAAGCATTACCCTGGCGTGCTAGACGTCACCCTTTCAGCTATAATGGCTATAATTTGAAGAGCTAGTTTCTCTAATCTTGGAGCTTTATACCTTTCAGATGACACTAAAGGAATGATTTTCCTAGACAAACTGGGTATAATTTGGGTAATCTCCTCATGGCAGGCACCTGTACCTTCATTTGCATTTACACAATTCCTTTTTAATCTGGTAATTATGTAAATAGCAGACAAGATTTTTGACATCTCACTTTCTTATTCTGCTTTGGAAACTGACTAGACATTACATTGCAGGCAATTTGCTATTTTAACATGCACAAAAGATGGATTCATTTAAGCAAAAATAGTGAATAACTGCATTTCTATTCTCCAAAATGCACCATGTATTTTTGTTCAATTGTATAAGTCCACAGGATTTATAGACCTGGAGGAGTCCATTCAAAACTCTGGCTCGAGTCCTGGACATGGGTCATTGGTGTCTTTTCCATACCCCTCCCCCAACCCTGACTTGCTGGACTTGCCCCAAGTCTTTATATAAACAACTGATAAAAACAGACACTGTCCTAGAAGCTAAGGCCACAATACAGGCGTTATGTACAACAAGCTCTAGTAATGCCACTTTTATTATAATTACACAACCAGCAGTGCAACACTTACCACTAAAAAGGCAAAAAAAAAAAAAATATGAACATGTATTTTCTAAACCAATTCCCTACCAACTAAATTATTTCTGGCATTGTATTTTAGTAACTGTAAATTTCTCTAAGTTAATTATTCACTGTGACTCTCTATGTGTAAAATAGAGATAACACCACTAAATTTAGGGGACAGTAGAGGTAAAATAGGATGACAGTGGTGAGATAACGTAAAAGGCACCTGTCGTATATTCACACTAGCATTTGATAAATGCTAGCTGCCTCCTCACCCTAATTCTGATTGTGTTCTGGACTCTCAACCTTAAGCCTGCCCAACAGTTGCCAGGGGGCTGGTGTCTCCTGGGTGAGAGGCATGCAGTCCTATTACAGCCACGGTACCCTAGCCATGGGCAGCCTGTTGGTACAGTACATGCCACACAGTCAGAGTCACTCTGACCAGGCACTCCTAAGTGTCTTTGACATTAGGAGATGTAGTGAATGTTGAATTACTGGTCATGCAGGATTTAATATATAGTCAGCATCTCTTTATCCCAAAAGCCTGAATTTACAAACAGGGTAAAAATGAATGCCTTTCATCAGCTTTAATTTTCTAATGCAGTGACCCATCCTAGCACTGTGTAATAACAGGTCCCAGAGAGACAATTAAAATAAATCACCCTACAGAATATGCCATTAAAATCATTCATGCCTCGTCAGTAACCGAATTGTCTTATATAATATATCCTGAGGAAATATTTATAACTTTAGCTTCAGTTCCCCAAAGCACACGTTGATTAATATTCTGCCCTTGTTGTAGATTTCTCAGAAATTGAAACATGGTTCCAGTATTATTTTCTGGGTGACAGTCTAATTTTATTTTAATGGGGAACACCAGTGGCTAATCATGAACCAATAGTTACTGATCCATAAGAGGTTACCTTCCCGCAGAGCCCATGGAAAATATAAGCCTCTGCACATTCCTTCCTTTTTAAGAAAAACTCTGAATGACGGATTATTTTTCCTCTCTAAATTAAGAGGATGTTGGTCTTTGGAAGGAACAACACTGAAACATTAAATATATTCCTCCTTTACTCTTCTAAAAAAGTATATTCTAAGTAATGAAGAAATTGTAAACCAAAAATTAATTCTAAACCTCCAAACTGACTGAACGGGGAACGCTCTGAGCCAAGGGGACCCGAGAGAAGTTTGAAAAACTTAATTCCTGGCAAGACAGGGAAGGGGGTTCAACACACCCTCTTTGGAGTTTAGGTACAACTGACCAGCATTAACATTGAAACAGAGATCACAAAACAGAGTTTTTGTGGCAATAAAATATCACATTTCAAATTGACACTGGTCCAACATCATATGACAAATAGCAGGCCATGAGAGAAATTAAAATATTTTACCCTAAAATAAATATTTTTGGCATATTTTGAAATAGCTCTGCAAAGCCACCTGGTGTGATTTGACAGTGTCCCCATCCAAATCTCAACTTGAATTGTATCTCCCAGAATTCCCCTTGTGGGAGGGACCCATGGGGAGATAATTGAATCACGGAGGCCGGTCTTTTCCGTGCTATTCTCATAATAGTGAGTAAATATCACGAGATCTGATAAGTTTATTGGGGGTTTCTGCTTTTGCTTCTTCCTCATTTTCTCTTGCTGCTGCCATGTAAGAGGTGCCTTTCACCTCCCACCGTGATTCTGAGTCCTCCCCAGCCATGTGGAACTGTAAGTTCAATTAAACCTCTTTTTGTTCCCAGTCTCAGGTATGTCTTTATCAGCAGCATGAAAACAGACTAATACACCATCTTTTACGGAAGAAATTTGCATCTGTAGAGCATCTCCATTAATACAGTCAGGGCTTTGCTCCTCTAGGAGAGATTAACTATGAGTCTGACATGTTTTAAGGTCCATCTGAAAGGAAAACAGGTATTTACCATCTACCCTCTCTGAAAGCTGCTGCCAAGGAGACTTCATCTACGTCACAAGAACCTTGGGGTTGATGACCCCCGCTTCTCTTAACTCAAGCATTTCTTTCTACTGACTTCAAGTCTTTAGACAAAGCTTAGCTCTTTCCACTAATTACTAATTAGAAAATCTTTTAACCCACCTATGACCTATAATGTCCCTCCCTCTTTAAGATATCCTGCCTCTTTAGGCTGAATTAATGTACACATTTTATGTATTGATTTATGATTTCATTCACAATTCCTATTTCCCTAAAATGTATAAAGCCCACCTGTAACCTGACCTTCTCAGGCAAACTTTCTCAAGACGTCTTGAGACTGTTTCCCCGGGCCAGGGTCACTGATACTGGCTCAGAACAAACATTTTTAAATATTTTCCAGAGGGTTTTTTGTTTTTGTTTGTTTTTGTGTCCAAGGAATATATGGGGAGAACTCAAGTACAGGTTAACAAAAGCCACATAGTTCCTCCTATCAAGAACTTCCCACTCTTTACTATTCAAAGAAAACTTGAGGGTTCCGCAGACATCCAGCTCACAGTGGACAATTGTATTCACTTTCTGCCACCACAGGGTAAGACCCGGCCATGTCACCATCTACTGGTGAGTTGCTCAGCTCCTATGGGCTAAGACAAACAAGAATAAGACCTAGAGAAAGAAAAACTCTATAGTAGCATATTTAGGAAAACTTTTCATTTTGGTAAACTCAAGTCCTCAGGCACTTCCTTGGCATCTATTATTTGGAAAAAGTCCTCAAGTCCCCAGACACCATCCTTGTCATCTGTTATTTAGAAAGGGTCTTGTTTTTTTGAAACTCATAGGTAGTACCTCTTCTTACTACAAGGAAAGATATAAATATTCTATGCTTGAAATCTCTACATTATTTACTTTCCTAAGCTTTAATTTTCCATCCTGCTATTTTATAGGTAAAATACCTGCTAACAACCTGAAACTGCAGTGGTAGGAATTGCTGGGATTGCATATAGAGCAGAGCCAGTCATCAGGAAGAGGAGCATTAATATGGATAGATCCACTTCTTCTGAACAAGTGTTTAATCTTAGCACTTTTCTAGCAAATCTCTTTCCTGACTCATCCCTGAAAGCCTGTGAATGCGAAATGCTTGACCTTTTGAAGAGCGCTTCATTTTCCTATTTGTTTTCTATAGATTTTTACAGCATGCAACCCTCTCTTCTACCCCTACTCCCCACTCACTGCTGAATAACCGCTTAGAGAAATTGTACTGTAAGAGAATGAGGTATTTGGAAAATTCTGGTTTTGAAAGAAAAGGGAGAAGCGAGAGGAAGACATAGTTCCATTACTCCAATATGGAAACCTAAAGACCTTTGATTAGATCTGTTAAATCAAGTTTACCCTAAAGCTGTCTCATTACATGTTTTAAGTTCAGCCTAAAGGTCTCTCCATACATGGTGAACTGTCACCTAGCTGGATGTGTAAACAGACTAGACTTAACTCTTGTACCAATCATTGAGTTTTGGTCAGTCTAAGGCAGCCAACTGTTCAAACCATGTATAAATAAGGGAAGTGCTGAGCTGTAACCAATCTGGCTGTTTCTGTACCTCACTTCTGTATTCTGTACCTCACTGTTTGTTTTCTGTCCATAAATATTCTTCTTTCACTACATGGCTGGACCAGTCTCTCTGAACCTATTCTAGTTCAGGGGCTACCTGATATGCAAATCATTCCTTGCTCAGTTAAACTCTGTTAAATTTAATTTGTCTAAAATTTTTCTTTTATCAGATCATAGGTAAACTCCTGGGACCCTGAGGTCTGAGGCCATGCAAAAGACACCTTGGAAAATCATAGTCAACATCTGGATCTCTGTGTTCTTCTCTACAAAATGAGGAGGCTGATTAAATGCTGTTGAAGACCCCTTTGATGCTCTAACAATTTATCATTGAGGGTATTTTGAGCAATGCACTAGATCCATGACGGGGCAGAAGGTGGAGGGTCGGAAAGAATTATGTTCTGAGAGGAGAAAGACCCCCAGCTGCTCTGCTCCCAGGCTTGTAAGCTGCTGGACTAGGATCTTCAAGAGCCTAGACGGCCCACAACATCAGGGCCTGCCTGGTGGTTATGATCAACACTGTGAGCAGCTAACATTTATTGGGTAATTGCTACATGACTGGCATGGGTTTTTCTGAAAATATTCTTACAAGGTCAGATATATTTCCTATTTAACAGATGAGGAAATTAAGGAAGAGAGGGTAATTAAATTTCTTGAATTTCTACTGCTTTTAAGTGGCAAAGCCTGGAGCACAGCTTTCTCTGATTATACAGTGGTGTCCAATAAAGACATTGATTACTGGCCCTCATATTAATATCAGGTCTCTCCATGAACTTCTCAGCACTTTTCCTAGGATCTTAGATCCCTTTTGGCATGGACAGTCTGAAAGTGAATTTAAAGTATTGTCAGAATGTGAAAATCTTCATTCAGTTCAAGTCCACAACCTTCCCCGTCTCTCATGCTCACTATTCTCTCTCATCCTTCTTGACTGGGATGTTAGGAGGGAAGAAAATATATCCAAATAGAAATCTTACCTGGGGGGAGAAGATAAAGCACAACCTCCCCTCCTAGAGGTTGTGCATTTCAAAGCATTCCATCTTTTTTGACTACTCAGGAGAGAGGAAGTTTTCACTACTTGGTAATGATTTGTCATTGACCTGAGGCAATTATTGGCAAAACAAGGCCTTGAGCTATTTCCAAGTCTCTCAAAGTGTTTGGGTGAAAAACAGCAAAGGAGCCCCGTGAGGATGTTAAGATGGTTTATTATGTGCTTTGCTTAAGGTCACAGAGTCACTAAACTGCAGAGCTAGCTGTGGAATGCTGAGGCCCCAGGGGCTCCCCGTGCAACAGGCCTGGATCAAACTCCTAACTCTTTCCTGCCTGGGCATTCTCCTCTCCCTCACAGACACTGTCAAACAGCACCAGCCCGAGGCCTGAGTTTCCTTTGCAAAATCCAGCTACTCCGAACTCTTACTTGATGATCTGCTCATGGGTGGAGAGAAAACAGGTGGAACCACTTCTCTATCAACTGAGTGAAAACCACATGAGGAATATCAGATAGATAATGGGGAAAAAACAATATCTAAATATTTCGTTAAAATAGATCTTCCCCTCTTTATTGCACTTAGTTTATAAAATTTAGAAAACACATACAGGCAAAAAGAAGGGCATTCAATGGACTCGATGGATTCATGGAATGCAAAGGAGCCTGAAGCTAGGTTCCACCCAGCCACTGCCACTTAACTCAGTCTCCTAATAATCGTCAGAAGGGAAATTTTCATTCTGCCTGGAATTTTCACTCCGGGCTCCATGTTCTTGGAATCACACACAGCTCTATGGACCCGGAAACCACACCTCCATCCATGAGCATGATGAAGCTGTGCTGTTGCTAAAGCTCAGGCTTTAACACTGTCTGTGGATCTCCGTGTCCTCTGCCGATAAGGACACCCTCTCTCTGGAATTGCCAGCTGGTGCCTGGTTATCTCAGCTCCATGTACCTGCTGTGAGGACCTGGAGGCGGCGATGGGGCCACGGCAGGGGGCTGGGGGTCGGGAGGCGTTCCTCTTGCTGTACAGAGGCTGCAGATTTCACCAAAGCTGCATGCCCCTCACCAGGGAGACTGCCCATTTTGCTCCCACTGGGCATGTGAGGCTTCCTGGAATTCAGCTTCAGTTCTTATCTACCTTTTAAGACATTTATATCTGCTATTGTAATTGCATGATTTTTTTGAAAAGTTAGTTGTTTTCATAAGATATGAAAGCTTAGTTGAAGCTTTGTAAAAATTCAGTGATTCCATTAATGTGACTCTGAAAGCAAAAGGGAGGAAAAAAGAGTAAAATAAAGAAAATAAAAAGATGGAAGGAAGGACAATATAAAGAAGACCACTGCTGTTCAAAAATGTGTAAGCAAGGTAACTTGTAAAGACTAAAGAAAAATTCAAAGTTTAACATGAATCATCATTTGAGTTACTTTAAAATCATGGAGCGCTCCCTCTGCTTTAAAGGAACCAAAATCAAAAAATAAGAAGTATTATAGACAAACTAATACGCTGTGACCTGTGCAATAATAATATAAGAAAGAAGGAGTGCCACACTCATTCTCAAATGAAAGGCTCTGGAGATTTTATACCTTGAACATCTTTACTTCCTCATATTTGTACATATCCCCAGTGCTTTTTGTAGGCTGTATGTAGATTTGAAACTGCTGGGTCAAAGGATACACAGGCTTTGAGACTTTTCATACTTCCGTGGGGCAGAGGACACTCATCCCAGCATCTCAGTTTGGAGGACAGCTGGTAGGAAAGGCCGAAATGTAACTGAAGCCACAGGAGGCCCTGAGGCACGGAAAGGACATGGGAGGAGTATCCATCCTTCTGCTTACAGACCCTGAGTTGCAATGAGAATAACGCCATGAGGAATGAACAGAAACTCTGGCTAATCACGGGCCGGGCGTGGTGGCTCAAGCCTGTAATCCCAGTACTTTGGGAGGCTGAGGCGGGCAGATCACGAGGTCAGGAGATCGAGACCATCCTGGCTAACACGGTGAAACCCCGTGTCTACTAAAAATACAAAAAAAAAATTAGCCGGGTGTGTTGGCGGGCGCCTGTAGTCCCAGCTACTCGGGAGGCTGAGGCAGGAGAATGGCGTGAACCCAGGAGGCGGAGCTTGCAGTGAGCTGAGATCGCGCCACTGCACTCCAGCCTGGGGGACAGAGCGAGACTCCGTCTCAAAAAAAAAAAAAAAAGAAACTCTGGCTAATCAACGATAGAAGTATTATCAAAAGCTTGAACACCAAGCACAGCAGGTTATGACGTACCTTCACATACACACACACCAAAAGCACGCACATTAACATACACAAGTACACACCGACCTCCACCCAGACATACGCCCTAAAGCAGTGATTCCTAAGCTTTTTGGCATCACGGATCGGTTTCATGGAAGACAACTTTTCCATGGACTGCAGCTGGGAGGGTCAAGATGAAACTGTTCCACCTCAGACCATCAGGCTTTAGATTCTCATAAGGAGCGTGTAACCTAGACCCCTTGCATGGGCAGCTCACAGTAGGGTTTCTGCTCTGCTGATTTGACAGGAGGTAGAGCTCAGGTGGTAATGCTCTTTTACCTGCAGCTCACCTCCTGCTGTGTGGCCTGGTTCCTAACAGGCCACAAACCGATACCAGTTCTTGGCCCAGGGGTTGGAGACTCTTGCCCTAAAACACAACATTGTACTCAAGCTTCCACTTTGGCTGAGTGGGATAGTTCTTTAAAGCATCATCTAACCTTAAAGTTGTCAGAATTGGTGGTGTTTTTTTCTGGAAAAATAGAATTGTTGCTGAATGCAATACATGCTTTTATTCCCAGATTAGACAGACCCCTGCATAAAAATATCATTTGGGAGGCATTTGTTTCCTATGTTGAATAAGCTCAAGAGAAGTCTCAAGTAGAAAATCAAATGTAATAAGACTCTTCCAGAATAGCAGGTGAAATGCTCTCGGTCATAAGACTGGTACATTTTGCCATGGGACAACAACAGAGCTCATTAAATAGCTTTTCTGATTCAGTATTACCAAAAATACTATCAAAGAAAATATAGACTTAGAACATGGATCGAAGCAATGTGGCACTCTGCTGTGTTCTGCTCATACAGTGAAACTAGGATGAGTCTGCAGCATCCTCTACAAACATCGGCCCTTGACAGGAAATCACGACACAGGGACCTTCTCATGACTTCGCCTCTGACTAGTGGTAAAACTGTTCTCTATTTCTAGCCACACCCAGGCTGCAAACCACTGGCAAGTCCTTGAAGTCCAATACCCCAAATCTGAAGACAGGAAGAGGTTCCTTCCACAAACTCTCTGTGCAGCAGGGTGAAACATCTAAACATGGGTAAAACACGGGCGACCAGATAATTGGGGTGAAGATGCATCATCACTGCTTGGAACTCTGTGATTCTCAGAGGAGTGGAGGTTGATGGGGAGAAGGGAGAGGAAGGTAGGATGACAGTGAAAGAAACTAGAAGTTTCAGCAAATCTAAGGGGACAAAGCCTGGAGAGTGTCTCGGTAAAAACAGGTCACTGAAACTCCTGACCTATCTCCACATGTCGTAATTTATTCAGAGTAAACTATGGGAACAGAACTCAGGAACACGCCAAGGGGGTGTCTGGGTACCTATTAGCACATAGAATCAGATCTCAAACATTTCCCTGAGGAAAAACATCTTGTTTCATCAGTGCTGAACAAGTTGAGGGATGATTGGAATGAGAGAATTTACAAACAGCAAACCTAAACATGGAACTAACATATTCAGAACACCCCAGCAGTAGAAGAGAAATAAACATCCACTTTAATCAGTTTTAATTGAAGATCTAAAGCTTAGCTGCTGTGGGCACCTTCAGGGAACTGGTTTCAGCCATTCAGGGTCAAGGGGTCATCCTTTGCCCAGTTTCAGTGAGTGACCACTTTTCCCTAAACACCTGAGGAATGGGAAACAGGAGGCAGGAGTAGGTTTTAGGACATAGGAACTTATTGTTGCAGGACTTTATCTTAGTTCATCTAAAGACAGGGTTCTTGTCCCATGGCCACGAAAGTTTAGGCTCGCAGATGGTTTGAAGGGTGACTAAAGCAGGGTTTTATCAGGTGAAAAGGAAAAAAGGTGGAAATAGGGACTCACTGCAAGGCCAGAGTCACTACTAGAGTGCTTCCCGCCTCGCCACTTGAATCCCAAATTCCACACAGGAAGAGGAGGGGCCAGGCTCCTCCCAGCTGCAAAAGGCGCAAACCTCTGTGGCTCCACCCCAGTCCGCCTGGCTATCTCACTATGGCAGAAGCTCTTCCTTCTGATGGCTCCTAAAAGTTGTTTAGGAATTTCTCCAGAACATCCTGCCCGGATTCCACATCCAGAGATCTCATGTGGACTTGGTCTGGGAGTGGGGCCCAGATATTAGCATTTATTTTTAAAGGTCCCACAGTGATTCTAACCTGTGATTCTAAAAGCATGACTAAGGTTCTTGGTTTGAATCAGCTGGAAGCACGGTGGTGCCTGAGTTTTGAATTGCCCTCCTAGTTTAAACACCACAGCATGGGTTTATTTTGTTCTCTCAATGAATACCTGGAGAAAATAATGCTGCAGATCCTATTCTGGATGCTTGGTGTATGTTACAAAAAGAAAAAGAAAAGAAAGAAAGGAAAGAAAGAGAGGAAGGAAGGAAGGAAGGAAGGAAGGAAGGAAGGAAGGAAGAAAGAAAGAAAGAAAGAAAGAAAGAAAGAAAGAAAGAAAGAAAGGAAGGAAGAAAGAAAGAAAGAAAACCCCTGCCTCACTAAACTCACCTTATAGTAGGGGGACTCAGACAAGAAGCAGAAAGCATGGTGCACAGAAGTATCAAGCAACATACTCTATCAAAAAGAAAAACAACAGAGTGACAGGAGTTGAGATTGCAGGAAAAGTGAAAAGCAGAATTTGTTATTAAAATAAGGGGTCATATTAGCCCTCACTAAAAACACATATTTGAGAAAGATCTTGAGGGCAATAAGGAGAAGAGTGTTCCAAGGGAACAGCTAGTAGAAATACCCGAAGACTGGATTTGACAGATGTGCTCACAAAATGAAGAGATGGCGAAGGCTGGGTGCCCTGGCTCACGCCTGTAATCCCAGCACTTTGGGAGGCCGAGGTGGGTGAATCACATGAGGTCAGGAGTTTGAGACCAGCCTGGCCAACATGGCAAAACCTCGTCTCTACTAAAAATACAAAAATTAGCCAGGCGTGGTGGCACGTGCCTGTAATCTCAGCTACCCGGGAGTCTGAAGCATGAGAATTGCTTTAACCTGGGAGACAGAGGTCACAATGAGCCGAGATTGCACTACTGCACTCCAGCCTGGGTGACGGAGCAAGACTCTTTCTCAAAAAAAAAAAAAGGAAAAAAACAGAAATGGCCACTGAGGCTTGTGCAGGATGAATGAGGTAGAAGGCTGCAGGTCCAAGTTGCAAAGGTTAAGGAAGTGGCTTCCTTAAATGCCCTGCCATTGTGAGGATCTTGGCTTTCACTTTGAGTGAAACAGGGAGCCAAGAAAGGGTTTTGAGTCACGAGTAATGGAAAGGAAGCACAGACCGATTCATATCTTTTTCTTTTTCTTTTTCTTTTTTTTTTTTTTTTTTTGAGATGGAGTTTCGCTCTTATTGCCCAGGCTGGAGTGCAATGGCACGATTTCAGCTCACCACAATCTCTGCCTCCTGGGTTCAAGCAATGCTACCACCTCAGCCTCCCAAGTAGCTGAGATTACAGGTGCACACCACCACACCTAGCTAATTTTTGTATTATTAGTAGAGACAGGGTTTCACCATGTTGATCAGGCTGGTCTCAAACTCCTTACCTCGTGATCTGCCTGCCTCTGCCTCCCAAAGTGCTAGGATTACAGGCATGAGCCACAATGCCTTGCCTGATTTATATCTTAAAACAAACAAACAAACAAAAAACACTTTGGCTGTTATGTTGAATCTTAAGTAGAGAGGACAAATGTGGAGGCAGGAAGATCAGCTAGTAGGTGATTGCTGTTCTCTGGAGCAAAGCGGATTGGTGGGCTGAACTATTATCTTAGTAGCACTTAAAAAGCAGAGATGGCAATCTATCCTGAGAGATTAGCATGGGAAGACAGGGAGGAGGTAAAAATGATCCTTAATTTTTTATTGTTGTTGTTGTTGTTGTTTTGTATTTAGTCTAATCCCACTAGAAGGATTTCATTATCTTCAACAAAGAGAGAAGGTTACAAGTGAAATGAGTGTGGTTTTTTTTTTTTTGGGAGGAAGAGCATGAGTTCAGTTTATGTCGTGTTGAGTTTTAAGATATTTATGAGACAAGTGAGATGCCAGGTACAGCGTTGTATATATTGAGGCAAGCTCAGAAAATAAGTCTGGGCTGCAGATATAAGTGTTCAAGTTAGAAGCATAGTGATAGTATTTAAAGGTATATGAGAGTAGATAACATCAAACGTGTGTACACAGAGAAGAGGGCCAAGGGCCCCAGAGTACCCCAGCAGTAAGAGAATAGAAAGAAGAGACAGAATCAGAAAAGGTTATGGAGAAAATGTGGTCAATAAGTCAGAAGAAAAATTATGTGTCCTGCTCTTTCAGTAGGTCAAAGAAAGTGAAGATGATGAAGAGGAGGAGGTTTGATTAAAGGTTTCAAATACACCTAACAGGTTCAGTAAAATGAGATCTGATAGTGGATCACTGGACATAGCTACGTGGCGATCTTTGGTTACTCAAGAGAAAAGTTATTCTGTAATTTAAAAAACTAATCTAAAAATAGTTAAGGCAGAGTAAGAGAAGGATTGGACATTACAAATACAGGTAATGCTGGTGATTTCTGCTGCTAATGAGAACAAATAGAATGCAGGAAATGTGAAGTCAAGAAAAAAAGTTTTGACAGAAGGAAGTATTACATGATGTTTTTAAGCCATTGAGAATAAACCATAATTTAAAAAGAGACACTGATAATGCAGAGGAAGGCAGAAAAATCGCTACAGTGATGATTTTGAATAAGCAGGAGTGGGTGGGATTTGGTGTACAATCGCAGAGTCTGGTTTTAGATAAAAGCATAGACGTTCATCTGTGGTAACACACAGGAAGCCAGAATATGTAGATAGAGATGTTCGTAAGTTGATGTGATAGGAGCTTGAAGAATTTCCCTTCTACTGCTTCAGTTTTTTCAGTAAGGAAGACAGCAGAATGAGCATAAGAAGTGGAGAGGAAGTGCTAAAGTTTGCGGAGAAAGGAGACAGTGAGAAATCATAGTCTAGGGCAGTGGGAAATTGACTGACCCAGCAATGTGTAGTGGTGTGTGTATGCATGACTGCCCTGCAGCACGAAGGCCCATGGGCATGAAACTCACCTCAGAACAGGTCACTGCAGTTGCTTGTTTTTCCCCAACATATTCAGCTACAAAAATATGGAAATATCTGGTCAGCAAAAGTTTGGATTCAACCAGAGTTGTACTTTTGCCATTAAAGTATGTTGAAGAAAGGAGCAAAGGAGTCAAGAGTGTTTGCAGGAGTTTTGTATAGATTAGCCACAAAATGTAGGCTGGGTAGGGAGAAAAACACAAATATCAAGAGGGTGAAGGGTAGTGACACATTGTAAGATCAATATACAGAAAATCTCAGTGAGGGTAAAGTTTTGTTAGGCTAGTGATATAAAACGGAGAGAGCTGGGAAAATAGGAAGGTTTTATTGAGTCTATGTCCGTGAGAACAAATAACCAAGGTAGCACCAAGAACAAGCTCTTTCCGAAAGAGGAGTTCTGGAAATCTGAAGGCCGAGATGTTAAAAGGATCATCTAAAAACATATTAAAAATTGTGAGTGGGCTGGGCACGGTGGCTCACACCTATAATCCCAGCACTTTGGGAGGCCGAGATGGGCAGATCATGAGGTCAAGAGATCAAGACCATTCTGGCCAACATGGTGAAAGCCCGTCTGTACTAAAAATACAAACATTAGCTGGGCATGGTGGGGCTTGCCTGTAGTCCTAGCTACTCAGGAGTCTGAGGCAGGAGAATCGCTTGAACCCGGGAGGCGGAGGTTGCAGTGCGCTAAGATCGTGCCACTGCATTCCAGCCAGGTGGCAGATCGAGACTCCATCTCAAAAAATGTGAGGAATTAAGTCCATGTAAAACTTAGGATAATGGGCCATGAGCTAAAATTGTCTTAAAATGTAGGGCAATAACCCAGTCATTGGAAGAAAACAGCAACATGACAACATGAGATTCAGAGTTGGGGATTTTCAGGGAGGAGAAAGAAAGAATAGCCAGAAAATGAAATGAGGTAATAGTTAGTAGGCATTCTACCTCCCTCTAAGCTCAGTGGTAATGAGAATTGTAGGGAGAACGTGACCACCGCTTGACAGAGCTGCAGGGGAGGCAGTTTGTTCAAGTGGGAGGAACAAGAGTGTGCATCACAGTCTAGTTGGATGTTGGGACCTAGATTGGTTTCCTGCGGCTGCCCACCCAGAGTCCACAAACTGAGTTGCTTTAAACAATGCAAATAGTGCTTGTTTCCACAGCACGAATGCTAAAATTGGAATGACACAAAGAAGATTAGCATGGCCCCTGCACATGGATGACATGCAAATTCATGAGGCATTCCAGATTTTAAAAGAATGCAAATGTATCCCCACAGTTCTGGAGGCAGGAAGTCTGAGATCAGGGTGTTGGTAGGGCCATGTGCTCTCTGAAGGCTGTAGAGGTATATCATTGCTCACTTCTCTCCTCACTTCTGATGGTTTCCAGCTTCTTGCTGTCCTTGGCTTGAAGATGCATCTCTCCAGTCTTTGCCTCTGTCATCACATGACATTCTTCCTGTGTCTCTTCTCCTTTTCTAATAAGGACACCAGTCATATTGAACTCATGGTCCACCCTACTTCATTACAAACTCATCTTATCTTGATTATATCTGCAAAGATGCTGTTTCAAAATAAGGCCAATTCACAGGTACTGGGGCTAGGACTTGAACGTATCTTCTTTTGAGGAGTACAGTTCACTCCACAACAGGATTAGGAGTGAATCGCAAGCCCAATAGGAACAGTCTCACAGTGAACAGAGAAAATCTTCCCAACTCTTCATTTCTTGTGTTACTGGTTCCAAGGTATCCATTTCTCCTGGTACTCTCTCGCTCAATGTATGAGCATCTCAGTGCCAAGAGCTGAAAGTGGCTCAGAGAAAAGAAGTGCAAGGTGCTGCCCCTACAGATTCTGCCCAGGAGGTCTCATTCTTCTTAATGGACTTTGAGTGAGACCTGCTGCCTCTGGGACCCCCCTGTGCCTGGAACCTCTCTTTTTCCTCCCTCATTGTGTATTTTCTACATTACCCACATTGTGTAACTCAACCTGTATATTAGTCCATTTCACACTGTTATAAGAAACTGCCCAAGACTGGGCAATTTATAAAGGAAAGAGGTTTAATTGACTCACAGTTCTGCATGGCTGAGGAGGCCTCAGGAAACTTACAATCATGGCAGAAGGCAAAGGGAAAGCGAGCACCTTCTTCACAAGGCAGCAGGAAGGAGAAGTGCCAAGCGAAGAGGGAAGCGCCCCTTATAAAACCATCAGATCTTGTGAGAACTCACTATCACAAGAATAGCACAGGGAAACCACCTTGATTCAATTACCTCCACCTGGTCTCCCCCCACACATGGGGGTTATGGGTATTACAATTCAAGATGAGAATTGAGTGGGGGCATAAATCCCAACCATATTACCATGTAACTGACAAAGTGACCTTGTAAATGATAACTGCTTATTGGACACTTTTCTGCATACTAAGGATAAAAGACATTCAAAGCCTTGCCCTGGAGGAGCTTATGATCCAGTAGCACACACAAAGCTTTTCTAACTTTTTTCCCTCTCATAATTAGATTCGCAATTCTGGAGGGCAGACCCTTTTATTATACATGAATTCCACCCACCCACCCATGCAGTGCCATAGTGAATATATATTCAGTGATTATTTTAGAGTTATGGGCTGTGAGCTGAAATCCATGAGTGGTCTGGTACTTGTCAATCACACTAGTCTCCACTTCAGCCCAAATATATGGGGACAGAAACTTCATTTCTATATTGAATACAGATTCCTGGTTGACAGGCAAACAGTAGTTTTTAATCACAACAGATAAGAAAGTGGAAGAAGTAGGCATTTTTTTTTTCTGAAAACCTGATAGAGCTATACTTCAATATCCTAAAGGAAAGATTATAGTTCCTGCGTTGGTTTTCTGTGACTATTGTAAGAATTAATACAAACATGGCGGTTGAAAACGACAGAAATTCATTCTCTCACAATTCTCTGGAAAATAGATAACATATGTGAGAATGCAAAACATTATGTAGCCGTTGAGCTTAGGTAGAAAATTAATCACATGGATGTTGCACATGATACTTTTAAAAGGAAGGAGGTAGATTTATGTGTATATTATGATCACTTTGGAACAAAAATAACATAAATTATGTGAATAAAAGTTGGAAAAACATGGAAGGAGTATGCATCAGCAGTTAATAAAAATCATTGTGTTTAAAGATTATAAGAGATATTTTCAATGCTTAGTTTTATAATTATTTGAAAAATAAAGGCTTTAAAAAGACCATTTATTATTTGTATTTTTAGAAATAAAAACTTTAAATACCGTTCTAAGAAAAAATGATATAACCAGCAACATATAATGGAATAAGAAAAGCAATGAGGAAGATGATTTGTAATTGATCTGCTTTTGATGAATTTTAGGATTTGACCACTAAATAAATTAGTTCACAAAATTTGCTTGTGTGAACAAACTCAGAACAAAGAATGAGTGAACAAAATACCACAAATATGTGGTAATTTGAAAGTAAGAAACACTTATGTTCTAATTTTTAGTACTGAATACTTTGTAAGGAACAAAATAAAATGTGCTATGTAAATTAGCAGGAAAGTTGAAACATGCATATATTCGAGTAGGCCTTGGATGAGAGGTATGTATCTTACAAATTTATTAAGTCTAGTTCAGATGTAGGTACATTGCAAAAATGCAAAAAATATTTATTGAATAAATGAGTGAAAAGTATAGGGGTTTTAATTGATGAAAATTCATTTTCAATCATTGTTCTTAGAAAGAGGAATATCTCATACAACGACTAATCAATCTAGGAAAACTGTCAGCAAAATCCTGTCTGGGCCCTCATTTTTCAATAAAACGCTATAAAAATAACCTTCATCCGGGTGCCCCCACACTTCTTATTCTCAGCTCAGTATGCTATCTCCTCCTGGGCTCCTGGGGGACTTTTAGCCACACTAGGGAGTGATCTGGTTTTGAGAAAGCCTGGAATCTGGCTTTCACTCCAGTGTTACTAACAGTTGTTTCTGGATTGTAGTGGTAAGGAGGCTTTATAAATCAGCTTATGTTCTTTATGCTAAGGCTCAGAGAAACACATATGCCATGGAGAGTTTTAATCACAGGAGAGATCCAATTACTCATGGAGTACAAAGGAGAAACTGCATTTGGAATTCTCTCTTTGATCGTCCAGAAATGTGATTGTGAAGAAAATAGAGTCAATACTCAATGAAATTTTGAATTATTTGTATAGTCATTTTAAAATCAAAGCCCTTCTCTTCCCTTTTCTTAAAAGATTGAATTATTACTAGTACAGGTGTTTAAATCACAAGATGTTCTTGGTGCTTGTGATGGTTAATACTGAGTGTCAACTTGATTGGATTGAAGGATCCAAAGTGTTGATCCTGGGTGTGTCTGCAAGGGTGTTGCCAAAGGAGATTAACATTTGAGTCAGTAGTCTGGGAAAGGCAGACCCACTCTTAATCTGGGTGGACACCTTCTAATCAGCTGCCACCAGAGATAGAACATAAAGCAGGCAGAAAATTGTGAAAAGACCAGACTGGCTTAGCCTCCCAGCATACATCTTTCTCCCATGCTGGATGCTTCCTGCCCTCGAACATTGGACTCCAAGTTCTTCAGTTTCAGGACTCTGACTGGCTTTCCTTGCTCCTCAGTTTGCAGATGGACTATTGTGGGACCTTG
>NW_026652288.1:4553266-4572242 GCF_009828535.3 Hylobates moloch
ACAAAGGGGAGTTTATTAAGGAGTATTGACTCACATGAACCCAAGGTGAGGTCCCACAATAGGCTGTCTGCAAGCTGAGGAACAAGGAAGCCAGTCTGAGTCTGAAAACTGCAGAACTTGGAGTCTGATGTTCGAGGGCAGAAAGCATCTAGCATGGGAGAAAGATGTAGGCCAGAAGACTAAACCAGTCTAATCATTCCATGATCTTCTGCCTGATTTTATTTTGGCTGCACTGGCAGCTGATTAGATGGTGCCCACTCAGACTGAAGGTGGGTATGCCTTCCTGGCCCACTGACTCAATTTGGCAACACCTTCACAGACACACCTAGGAAAAATACTTTGCATCCTTCAATCCAATCAAGCAGACACTCAGTATTAACAATCACAGGTCCTTAATTCAAATATCTATCCATATCCTTGCCTTAAACTATTTTGTCCTTTTCACCCTCAGTATGTCTTCACTTTGGTGTGGGAGAAGTTTCATAAACTGAGCCTAGAATCCATCAGCATCAGCTGCCACCTTCTTTGGTTTCCTGAGAAAACTCTAAGCACTTGTCTCTGCAATCCATCAACCAATCAAGCTAGTAAGCAAGGAAGCCATCAGAATTGAGGTTCTGTAACCCCACATATGCCACAACAAACATATCTCTGGTAGATGAAGAGTTCTCTTCATTTGAAGGAGGACAAGTCTCTTTTGCTTTGATGCTTTCTCAGAAGCCATTCTGAATAAATCAGAACAGATTTTTGATGACCTGTGAGAACAACTATCCAATGACTAAAAGGGACTCCAACTCCGAAAACCAGAAATGAAGATCGGATCTGAAAGCACTGAGTGGTATTTTCTAGAAGGATGGCTAAGTCAGGGCTTAAAACATATATTAAGAGATTTATAAAAACAATAATAATAACATAGAAAATGATAATTTTCTGGCAGCCTAAGATCAAAACCTATTTATAGAGTTTAATAACAACTCCTTAAGGGGAACTTTGATGTCTTCAGAGTGCTCTCAACATCAAACTACTCAACAATATGTTCTAAATTTACGTTTGTTTTTCATGGCCCTTGTCACTATTTGCACTCATATGTTATTTATTTGTTGTATATTTGTATAATGTCTTTCTCATCTGGCAGATTTGCCTGCCGGGGGTCTGTTTTGTTCCTCCCTGTGTGCCCAATGCTAGGAGGAGATTCTGGTTGAATCCAGGAGGAGGCCCTCATGTTGTGTTTAAGAAGACAAGAGGGCACCACAGAACCATATTTTCCTCTACTCTTAGACAAAAGCTAGCCTTTTATAGGAAAAAGAAAAAAAAAAACAAACAAACAAAGCCTGTATTAGACCATTCTTGCATTGCCATAAAGAAATCCTGAAACTGGGTAATTTTTTAAGAAAAGAGATTTTATTGGCTCACAGTTCTGCAGGTTGTACAGCTTCTGGGGAGGCTTCAGGAAACTTACAATCATGGCAGAAGGCAAAGCAGGAACAGGCACATCACATGGCAAAAGCAGGAGCAAGAGAATCGGAGGGAGGTGCAACATAGATTTAAAGATCTCAATCTTGAAAAGAATTCACTCACTACAGTGAGGATAGTACCAAGGGGGATGGTACTAAACCATTTATAAGAAACTGCCCCCATGATGCAATCTCACCAGGCCTCACCTCCAACTTTGGCAATTACATTTCAATATGAGATTTGGGTGGGGACACTAATCCAAATTATGTCATTCTGCCCTAGGCCCCTTCCAAATCTCATGTTCTTCTCACATTTCAAATGACAACCATTCCTTCCCAATAATTCCCAAAGTCTTAACTCATTCCAGCATTAACTTAAAAGCCCAAAGTCCAGAGTCTCATACAAGACAAGGCTAGTCCCTTCTGCCTATGAGCCCATGAAATAAGAAATATGTTAGTTGCTTCCAAGATACAGTGGGAATATAGGCATTGGGTAAGTACTCCCATTTCAACAGGGAGAAAGCCAAAAAAACAGGGGCTACAGGGTCCATGCAAGTTCAAAACCCAGCAGGGCAGACATTATACCTTGAAGCTCCAAAATAATCTCTTATGACTCCATGTCCCAAATCCAGGGTACACTGGTGCAAGGGGCAGGCTCCCAAGGCCTTGAGTAATTCCACCCCTGTGGTTTTGCAGGGTTCAGCCCACAAAGCTGTTCTCACAGGCTGACACTGTGTGCCTATGACTTTTCTACGTGGAGGGTGCAAGCTGTTGGTGGATCTACCATTCTGGGGTCTGGTGGATAGTGGCCCTCTTCGCACAGTTTCATTAGGAAGTGCCCCAGTGGAGACTCTCCATGGAAGCCCCAACCCCACATTTTCCTTATGCACTGCTATAGTAGAGGTTCTCTACAAGGGCTTCACCTCTGCAGGGGGCTTTTGCCAGGACATCCAAGCTTTTCTGTAAATCCTCTGAAATCAAGACAGAGTCTCACAGGCCTTAACTCTTGCATTCTGTGTGCCTGCAGGTTTAACATTACATGGAAGCCAAGGCTTAAAGCTTGTGCTCTCCAAAGCAGCAGTGATATGGTTTGACTGTGTCCACACCCAAATCTCATCTTGAATTTTAGCTGTCATAATTTCCATGTGTTGTAGAAGGAACCCAGTGGGAGATAATTGAATCATGGGGACAGTTTCCCCCATACTGTTCTCGTGGCAGTGAATAAGTCTCATGAAATCTGATGGTTAGACAAGGGATTTCTCCTTCCACTTGGTTCTCATTCTTTCTCTTTCAGCCACCATGTGAAATGTGCCTTTCACCTGCTGTCATGAATGTGAGGCCTCCCCAGCCACATAAAACAGTGAGTCCATTAAACCTCTTTTTCTTTATAAATTACCCAGTCTCAGGTATGTCTTTATCAGCAGCATGAAAATGGATTAATACAGGCAGCTTGGGCTATACCTGGGCCCCTTAGAGACACAGTTGGAGCTGAAACAACTGGGATACAGGGAAAAGTGTCCTGAGGCTGCACAGGGCACTGGGCCCTGGGCCTGACCCATGAAACTATTCGGTCCTCATAAGCCTCTGGACCTGTGATGGAAGAGGCTGACATAAAGGATTCTGAATACCTCCCAGGCCTTGTCTTCATTGCCTTTGCTGTTAGCACTTGTCTCCTTTTTACTTATACAAATTTCTGCAGCCTGCTTGAATTCCTCCCCTTAAAATGGGCTTTCCAGGCTACAAAGTTTTCAAACTTGTACTCTCTGTTTCCCTTTTAAATATAAGTTCCAGCTTAAAGTCATTTATTTGCTCTCGTATCTGAATATAACTTGCTGAGAGTGGCCAGGTCACTTCTTGTACATTTTTCTGCTTTTAAATTTCTTCCACTAGATACCTTAAATCATCACTTTTGAGTTCAAAGTTTCACAGATTCCTAGAGTAGGGGCATAATGCAGTCATGTTCTTTGCTAAGGCATAACAAAATGATCTTTGCTCCAGTTCCCAGTAAGTTTCTCATTTCCATCTGAGACCTCATCAGCTTAACCCTTACTGTCTATATCACTATCAGCATTTTGGTCACAACCATTTAACCAATCTCTAGGAAGTTCCAAACTTTCCCTCAACTTCCTGTGTTCTTCTGAGCCTCCCAGACTCCTCCAACCTCTGCCTGTTACCAATTCCAATGCTGTTTTCACATTTTCAGGTATCTTTACAACAATGCTCCACTCCTTGGTACCAATTTTCTGTATTAAGCAGTTCTTGCATTGCTATAAAGGAATACTTTAGACTGGGTAATTTATAAAGAAAAGAGGTTTCATAGGTTAATGGTTCTGCAAGCTGTACAGGAAGCATAGCAACATCTACAACACCTTCTGGGGAGGCCTCAGAAAGTTTACAATCATAACAGAAGGCAAAGAGGAAGCAGGCTCATCACTTGGTGAAAGCAGGAGCAAGTAAACAAGAGAGTAGATGCTACACACTTTCAAAAGACCAGATGTTAACAAGAACTTGCTATTGCAAAGACAGTACAAAGATGACAGTGCTGAACCATGTATGACAAATTGTTCCTATAATCTAATCACCTCTCACCAGATACTCCCCCTTCCACCAAAACTGGGGATTACACTAGAACATGAGATTTGGGCAGGGGCACATATCCAAACTATATCAAAATCCCTGGGTCTTCTGCCTCAAAGCATGGTGTTTAAATTTTACTTTCTACATGTTTCCATATAATAGAAGATAAATGTGCTCTTTTTGGAAGCCATTCAGTTTGAATTCATGCTTTCAAAATTTATGTTTTGCTGACAAGGGCCACAACTTTAAAGGGAAGCATATTCCTAAAACCCATTCAGTTGGGAGCCTATTCCAAAAGTCCATTCTCTGGTTCTTCTGAATTGTGAGCTTTATCTATCATACAGTGGTTATTGTCACATGTAGCAAAATTGATGGTGCCTCAGGCCACGAGGTTGTGTGTATGTTTGCAAGGCCACACACTCCAACATCCCTGAGATTTACTCTGGAGAACGCAGCTGCTTGCATTGCTGAGTTGCACTTATTCAATATTCAAGGACTGTTCCTTCCAAGAGAAAGTAATTATTATCTAAAACTGAAAGAAGCAAATATTTATTTAAAAATTATCTGCAGAACAAAATAATTCAGATCCTGATAAGAAGGTCCAGAATGGGCCGGGCGCAGTGGCTCACGCTTGTAATCCCAGCACTTTGGGAGGCCGAGGCGGGCGGATCACGAGGTCGGGAGATCGAGACCACGGTGAAACCCCGTCTCTACTAAAAATACAAAAAATTAGCCGGGCGTGGTGGCGGGCGCCTGTAGTCCCAGCTACTCGGAGAGGCTGAGGCAGGAGAATGGCGTGAACCTGGGAGGCGGAGCTTGCAGTGAGCGGAGATTGTGCCACTGCACTCCAGCCTGGGCGACAGAGCAAGACTCCGTCTCAAAAAAAAAAAAAAAAAAAAAAAGGTCCAGAATGAAATTGTATAGATGACATCTTTTTACAACAAGTTTCCCATTTTATATGCTTATGCTCCATCTCAAATTGACAGTGGTTTATCCTGAGTGAACTCATCTAAAACCCTGAATGATGGAATGGACAAGATGTAAACATTTGAGTGTCTAATTTCATTTCATTGACTTATTCAGGAATTCCTACCTGTTGAACATTAGCACCTGAAAACTCTCATATGAAGAGTGCAGACTTGGTATCACCTGGTGTCACCAACAGAACTAAGCTCCCAAGTATTTCTATGTGATGACAATGGTTAAGAGCAACTAGATTGTTAAACTAAAAATTATTCAATGAAAACATAACATAAATGTTCCAACTTGGCCAGGCATAGTGGCTCACACCTGTAATCCCAGCACTTTGGGAGGCTGATGTGGGTGGATCACAAGGTCAGGAGTTTGAGACCAGCCTGGCCAACATGGTGAAACCCCGTCTCTACTAAAAACACAAAAAATTGCCAGACGTGCTGATGGGCACCTGTAATCCCAGCTACTAGGGAGGCTGAGGCTGGAGAATTGCTTGAACCCGGGAGGCGGAGGTTGCAGTGAGCTTAGATCAAGCCACTGCCCTCCAGCCTGGATGACGGAACAAGACTATCTCGAAAAATAATTAATTAATTAATTAAAAATTAAAATTACAAAAATCACTATAAAAATGATGAGACTATGAATAAATATCAAATATCTTAAAACTGTGTATTTCAGTCAATGAACACTTTCACCTGCTATATATTAAGTTCTCAATTATGATGTCACATCTCAAAATGTTAAACTGAGGCCTTTTGAAAGACTTTTAATTTGCAAATGATTTTCACACACGTGAATCCTGATTTAAACAAAGTCGAATTACACGATAGAAATCTATTCAAGCATATTAAAGTTATCTTCAGAGAGATCCTTGTGCATACGTTAAGAAATGGTTCTGCATTTATGAAATCTTTAAAATGAGCTTTAAAACTTCTTACTCAGAGAAAGATATTTACCTTTCTACAGTTCTTCATGTAGAAACAAAAACTTGATAGATAGGTCAAATCTAATTGCATCACATTTTGACAAGCGAAAGCCTCTGTTAGAAAGGAAAATCTATCCTCTGTTTCCACTACATGTTAGTGTCACAGCATCAGTTCTGCTCCTCAATGTGATAATTCAATCATAGACACCCTTTGGTCAGAATACAAGACAAAAATGTCAGGAAAGCTCTTTCAAAATAAGTTTTGTATATTTTAACATTTAACAAACATCATTAGTAGAAATGGAAAAAATGGAAAATAGCTTACAAAATCCTTACACCCTCTCTCCAAATAAAAAGCTTTTATTAAGGCTTCAAAATACTATTTGAGGCATCACAAGAGCTGATAGTTATATAGAAATTTGTCTTTTCAAACACAATTTTTGTAATCATTGTCCCATCACATCCAACCAAGAATAAAGGGTTTTCTTTCTGTCAGTTTCATTTCCTTGCTTTGGGAAATCAGGAGCAGTAAGAACAGCCATGGGGACTGTGGTCAGAGCAGCTGGAGCAACAGGGAGAGCCTGTTTGTGCATGAAGGACCCATGAAGGGGCATTTACAATGCACACAGCCACCAAGCCCTCAGTCTCTGTGGGAGAAAGGGGTATTTGAATCCTGGAGAGAATGGCTTCAATCTCAGGGGCTGTCTCTGAAAAGGAAATATAGAGATCAAAAATATCTGGCATATTCATATCATGGATATCAGCCTTAAAAAAAGACAGGAAATTATATGCTACAACATGGATGAACCTTGAGGACACTATCCTGAGTAAAACGAATCAGTCACAGAAAGGAAAACTAGTATAACATTCCACTTCTGTGAGGTACAGAGAGTCATCAAGTGTACAGAGGCAGAAAGGAGAATGTTGGCTCTCAGGGCGCTGGGGGTGCTGAGGAGAATGGGGACATGTGTTTAATGCACCCAAAGTTTCAGTCTGGGAAGATGCAAACGTTCTGGAGTGGGATGGTAAATGTACTTTATTTCATTAAACTCTTCACCTAAAAATGGTTAAAATGGTAAATTTTATGTTAAGTATATTGTATTCGTCAGGGTTCTCTAGAGGGACAGAACTAACAGGATATATGTATTTATGAAGGGGAGTATATTAAGGAGATTTGACTAACATGGTCACAAGGTAAAGTCCCAAGATAGACTGCCTACAAGCTGAGGAGCAAGGAAGCCACACTGGCTCAGTCTGAGTCCCAAAACCTCAAAAGTTGGGAAGCCAGCAGTGCAGCCTCCAGTCTGTGGCTGAGGGCAGGAGAGTCCCAGGCAAACCACTGGTGTTAAGTCCAAGAGTCCAAAGGCTAAGAACTTGGAGTCTGATGTTCAAGGGCAGGAAGCATCCAGCATGGGAGAAAGATGAAAGCCAGATGACAAAGCAAGTCAGCTTCTTCCACCTTCTTCTGCCTGCTTTTTCTAGCTGCGCTGGCAGCCGGATGGTGACCAACTGCATAGTGGGTGAGTCTCTCCCAGTCCACTGACTCAAATGTTAATCTCTTCTGGCAACACCCAGAAACACCCAGAAATGTCCAGAAACAATACTTTGCATCCTTCAATCCAATCAAGTTGACACTTAATATTAATCATCACACATATTTTACCAGAATAAAAATAAAGACACTACAGGGTGAAGCAGCGGTTCCTCATGGTATGCTTCTTCGTGACACAGGGACATCTCCTGGGAATTCAGGAAACAAATGCAATATTTTAAACCTCAAACCAGACCCACCTAATCAGAAACTCTAGGGGAAACCCTAGCAACCTCTGACCAGCTCTCCAGGTGATTCTGATGCTCACTTCCATTTAAGAACTCTTGTGCAGGGGCCAAGAGCATGAAATCAGTTCCACCTTGCTTCTCATGCTAGCTGTGTACTGTGCCAGTTAGGTGCCTTAGGGCAAGTGTTTAACCACCCTGTAATTCAGTTTCCCCATCTGTAAAATGAAGATACTGATATTGCTTTGAGATAATTAATTGAAAACTGTATCTATCATCATAGCAAGCTGTCACTAAATGTTTGGTCTTATTAGCAGCTGAGAAAAATTTACCTCAATTATTTGGCATCTTCCCTTGCCTTCCTCATACCACAAATTCTACCAATAAAATGACTGTGAATTTCAGGAGCCTTGCACACCTATTTCCAAATGTCAGTAGAACTGGGAGCAGGGGTAATGAATTTAATTTAAAACCCATAATATGAAAGTTTAATTTATATGCAAGGCACTGAAATGTAGATTTACACAGGCTCAGAAGTCACTAAAAATTTCTCTTCTGGCCATAGAGGGCTCTAGTCTCAGGGGTGGGATCTCAGAAGTCTAATCGGTGACAAAGATTCTCTCAGACAGCTCATAGCATTCTAAGCAATTTTAAGGTGAAGATAAGCCTTCATTTTTATGTACACACAATTGCATTAGCATTTTAGAACCTCAGGAACAGTAACAATAAAATATTTCCTGCAGAGCTTATCATACTTAAAATGAAGGGAGAATGTGAACCGTGTCCCTGGAGACAAAGATGGTTCCCAGTTCAACTACCCTAGAGTTCTGCTAGCAGAACCAGTCAGGGTTGGAAGCTAGCTCTATCACTTTCTTTATTTAAAATGCAAACAAATCTGATTTCTCCACTGTGTCAATTTACATTGACACGTCGACACTGCCCTCCCACACCCAGGAGGTTTGGGGCATGGCCACAAAGTAAATTCATTCCTGTCTTTTGGATTTATCAAGGATTTCTGAATTAACATGAGTATGTGTATTCTAAATGCATCTCAATTTCTTATGCAGGTGCATTCGGGTCTGTTTTTGCCTAATATATCTTAACTTTTAAGGAACAAATATCAATATTGAAAACATATGAAATTCCAGGAAACCTGATAGAGAAAGTATCACAAATGGCTCCAGACTGAGGCCCTGTGCAAGTGGAAAGGAAAGGCACCCTTTGGGTTCAGACATTGTTCTCCTTACCAAAATAATACAGCTGTCAGGGCTCAGTGGGGTCGAAACTGTAAAACGCTATGGATTCTCCCTTCCATACTGCCTGGGAGCTGGTACTATGACTGTTAACCCTTTAGGTAAAAAGACACAGAGGTGCAGAAAGGCTAAATAACTTGCTTAAGGTCAGAATTATTAAGTGATAGAATAACAATTGGAATTCAGAATCCCAACAAGTATTTTCCACCCTTTCTATTCCCAGCATCAGTATCTCCTGGGAACTTGTTAGAAGTTGTGGAGTGCAGCCCCTACCCTAGTGCTATGCAACTGAAACCGCACTTTAACAAGTTCCCAAAGCTTTTCTCCTCACTTTAACGTTTGGGGGGGCATTGCTTTGCCTTTAAGCTATTCAGCCACAGTACCATAGTACCTAAAATTTCATATCATATCCTGTTTTGAATTACAGTAAATAATACCTGCTAAATAAAGGGAAACAGTGTATCTGATAAAAACCCAGTCCCAGCCTGATAGCTAGAGAGTGGAAGAGGGTAAGTTCCAGCATTTGGATCCTGCAGCCTATATTTTCCAGAAGTGATTCCTACATGAGTGTGTAAAGGTAGTAGGTTTGGAGAGGATCAGACTCAAACCCATGTGGTTGGGCAGGCCCCAGAAGAAGGAACTGTGGAAACTTGCAGACGGTCATGAGATGCCATCTGATGGCTGAGGAGGTGGGAAAGAAAGCAGAGACACACAGGCTGTTGATGATGAAGAACACCTAGAAAAATACTGTTTGATCAACCCCCACTCCATGTACTTTCTCACCCCCAAACCCACAGTTCACAGGAGAATAAACAGATGGATAATGTTTTCCCAGGTTACACAGCCAAACACTGGACAAGCCAGCGGATAACTCAAGGCTGTGACCACCATTCCAGTCCTGTTTCCTTGGTCACTAGGATCCCCTCAACGCTTTGCGATTCAAGTAACGTTCATTTCAAAAGAATAAGAGGGAAGGATCAGAATGATGAAAGTTCTCCTCAAATTCTACTTTCTCTCTAGAAATCAAAATAAAGTTAAAAGTAGAATCTCAAGAGGGCCTTTCGCAATCACACAATTCCACTATCCTCAAAACAAATCATTTGAAATCAGCAAAAGGTGCTAGGATCCCATATAACAATATGAGTGTGCTTTGCTATGATCAGGCAACTAAAAACCAGTGGAAAGAGACAAAGAAACTTACTGGATTCTTCAGAGAATAATATAATTTACAAATGGACTACAGAATATGCACTGTTAGCCAAAGACTCAGAATCATGCAAAAGTGGACAAATGAAGGGTGTTTGGGAAATTCACATGAGGGCATTTGAGAGGGACCAGGAGGATGCAGCAGAAAGGAAGCTGGGTGCAGAGTCTGAGGATTGTGTATTAGTTCATTTTCACACTGCTGTGAAGAAACACCCAAGACTAGGTAATTTATAAAGGAAAGTGGTTTAATTGACTTATAGTTCTGCATGGCTGGGAAGGCCTGAGGAAGCTTACAATTATGGCGCAAGGCAAACAATAAGCAAGGACCTTCTTTACATGGCAGCAGGAAAGAGAGAGAAGAGAGCAGGAGAAACCACCACCACTTATAAAACCACCAGACCTCATGAGAACTCACTCACTTTCATGAGAACAGCATGGGGGTCACCACCCCCATGATCCAATCATCTCCTACCAGGTCCCTCCCTTGACAGGTGGGTATTGCAGTTAGAGATGAGATTTGGGTGGGGACACACAGCCAAACAATTTCAGACAAGTTCTGACAGTCAGTCCCCACGTGGCCCTATTATCTTATACAAACACTTTATGTCCTCTGGGCCATATTTCTCTCATTTTAAGACACAGAAGAAACATGTGCTCTAGTTCTGCACAGAAATGTTATGAAAATTAAAATGAGATTACTAGAAAATACCTTATAAGGTCTAATTTCTCTGTACTTTGATTCATTGTTTTTTGAATGAGGAAATAAGTGAATGGAATGAAGCAATACTAAGGTATCTTGATCCTTGTCATTCAGAGATGAAAGTAGTTAGAGAGAGAAGTTACTGCATGCTCAAGAAATTCTCATCATTTCCTTATTCTGCTTTTGCTCACTGCATATTAATCAGGTTTGCTTATTGCCAGTTAAGATTAGAAAGTGCCTAGGGAAAGTTTCTTAGAGTGCCTTGGTCCTCATTGCCCAAAGAGTACCTTGGGAGATGTTAATGGCCAGACATTTTGGTAAAGAAAATTGAACCTGGACAGATCATGTCATTTGAAACACAGGAACTGAACGGTGGAGTCACTGACATTCTCCCCAATTATTCTTAGGTTTCATTCTCTGTCCCTTTAGCCAGAAGCCCATAGGAAGAAAAATCCATCCAACTGGTTTCTCAGGAATGCCTATAGCACAGCGGTCAGGTGTGCGACTCCTCCAAGCCTTTCCCAGCTACCCTCAGGAGGACAAGTTTTAGTTTTCGGAAGCTGTTGAGAAACCACAAAGCTCCCATGGGTGGCACTGCTGCTGTGGGGACCTGCTGCTTCTCTAGGACCATAATATCCAACATTTCTAAAAAGAAATTGCCCATAAGAAATGCCAAGAGAGAAGAGGATGAGAAAAGGAAGCGTCTTTGAGTAGGAGTCCATAATTGGACTTGGATCACTAAACCCAAATAAGATCTGACCATGGAACTAGGAGGTCCCAGGAGCAACTGTGTGTTTCCGGCAGGGTCACCCACAGTTGTGCCTCTAATCTGCCTCTGCAGCCAGTGAGAGCCAGCAGGTGCAGCTGCTGCTCCCACAGCGAGATTCCTGTTGCCCAGAGGAGGGACCAGCGGCCGGCCTGAGCCATCCCCTACGCTGCAGGCTTGGAAGACTCTCTTGCAAAACACTCTTCCCAAGTTTTGTTTCCCTACTTTTCAGTGTCATATATCTGAAGAAAGATTAAGTGTAGAATGACTTCTAATGTTTCTAGGATCCTAAAGCAAATCTTTCTTTTAAGGTTTTCAATGACCAAATTAATTAACTACAAATACATTACATCTTCCTTGGGTTTCAATAATGGTTAGAAAAATAAATTTGGCTTGTTGACCACTATAATTTGTTCTCTGAATTCCAAACAACTTAGGAATGTTTTGGATATTTTAAACTTACCAAAGTAATTGAACTGACCACTCCTTTTATAGGATGAGTGGACTTCAGGAGGGTTTCTTAGAGGCTCATCTTTTTAAGTGCTGTGCACCTCACCTTCCTTAATTTGGTTCCATATATACTTCTTCTCTGAGGAGTATGCAATGCTTATGAAAGAGATTGTACTGGTAACAAACTCACAGGAAGAAATAGGGCCTTGAGGTAAAAAGCATTCCTATCAAGCATGATCAGAGTGTCTTTGCTTAAATGTTATTTGCAATTCAAAGTCATAACTCATCACTATCAAGACAAGTCTGTACAGTGTGACACACAATGATACTGATAGATTGATTTATTCTGATTGGGGCTATCTAATAAGGTCAAAGTCAGTCCTGATTTGACCAAAGGCATGTAGTACCTAACATATAATAAAAACAAAACAAAAGAAAACAAAGCACTCAACTCCAAATCCTGGTTGTTTCCCCCACTAAAATTGCCAGCAGCCTCTCTGGCAGACCTGGGCAAGTCACTGAATCCCTCTCAGACTTAATTCCCCCTTAACAAGTGAAAAAACAACAACAATATACATTGCTGTAATCCCTCATTTAAAAAAAGAAAATAAACTGTTAGTTGTCTTTAAGTTTTTAAACTATAAAATATTATAATTTTCTAAGTTCATTGAAAGAAAGCTAAAAGTTGCTAACTCTTTTCTCTGTTTCAGGTAAGAGTGTATTTCCTTGGAAATGACCTTGAAATCTGATAAAACACCTAAACGTCAGGTCCAAGTAAATAACTGTAACCTACTCTATGCTTTCATAGTTTCCTTGGTTGAGAAAACGAAAAACTGCCCCAAGTCTAGACATGTCTAACACAGGAATGTTCAGAGCGTTCAGATAAGAGGTAAGATGAATCTGCATGTTTGATGTGGGGAGATGATCGTGTGTCAGAACACAAGCACCAATCCAGATGACAGTTTAATGAGGTTATGTGGATAATTATATTATAGATTAGTGCCCTGACATGAAATGACCTCTGATTGGCAAAATTGAAGTTTGCCATAGGATTCAAGCAGCTATTTATATCAGAAGACCTTAGTAGAATGCTATCTCTTGTCTAAGTTGAAAAACTATGGAAAAAAATTACACAGTCAAAATTGTTGAAAAAATTAATTTATACAAATGTGAAATTTATATAAAATCAACCAAGTTAATTGAAATCACAGCAGATAAAGGTTAATGTACTTATATAAAGAGCTAGTGCAGTTCTAATTGAAAACCACTAAAGCCCCAATAAACGAGCAAAGGCTATGAATAGATAATTTTAAGAAGCATGACTGCTAAATCACATGCTCACACACTAGAAATCAGAGAACTGCACTTTTGATTACCAAATCAGAACACACTGATCCACATAATCTCACACACACACACACACACACACCCACACCCATACGCACAGATACACACACATAGACACACACATACACACACGTATACACACACATACATACACACATACACACACACCCCAACCTATGATGAAAGTTCAATCCTATAGAATGAACCCACCCATTCACTGTTGGTAGAAGGTGCAAAACTGGTTAGTGTTTTAATAGCAATGTGCTGAAAAGTTTCAACTACACAATAAATATGATTATGAATTGAATTAATAACTTTCTCATGGAAAAATCACACTATTAATAGTGGTATCTGCATTTTGTAGCACTATATATCATTCAAGAAAGTTATCTTTTTATATTTTTTAATTTTTCTATACTTTAAATGATAAGAGAAATAATTATGTTTAAGAAAATGCTAACTTCTTCACACACTGCCTACGCATGATGCTTCTGTGTTAGTCCTACCCAGCTGATATGGTGTACGTAAAGTTCATTCCCAAAGTACATTTTTTTTTAAAGTAAAAGGGTGTCATAGAATTAAAATGCTACTTTGATGTTGAAATAGATTACTGCATTGGAAAGAGATTTTATATTAATACATAATAATGAGTCCTGGAGAAAGAAAAGAATTTCCTGTAAAACATCTTCCAAACATTATGTAAAATAATTCAATAAGACTAAGGTTTGCATCACTGCAGTGAAGCCCTTCAATATCTACTTGAGGTTTGCGTGAATTTTAAATGATTTGCTCCATCTCGCTGTTTGGAAGCAAGCAGGCATGTGGAGTCTCGGATATCATGTAACAGAGACCTGGTTCAGAGGAAAAGCTTTACGAAGACCTCACTGTACTGGTCCTGTTCTCTCCAGCCTCTGAGCAGACGTGCCATCAAAGCTCCTCCGCAAGTGTGTGGCAGCAACAGTCAAAGAGTGTCTGAATTTTCCCATAGAAGTAAGCCTAGTGGGAACCACAACCCCGTTCCAAATTATCTGTGTATTAAAGAATTTCTCTCCATCTTAAATACATCCTCTGAATCTTTTCAAGCTCCGTTCTAATGATGAAGAGGCCGCAGCCCGCACCGCGTGCACTTTGGAAAACCGCATCCTTTGGTCTTTAGCGATTCAGGGAAACTTCCGGCTTCACAGATTTTTTTTTCTCTGTTGTCTCGATTTTTTGATTTCTAATCTTTTGATTTTATTCTGAACTCAAAGCCTTTAAAATACATTTTAAAACATAAATAACTGTCTACTTTGGAGCAAATTAAAGACAAGCTACACCCAAGGTCCTCCAAGATGCAAGCATCGCCGCTTCACAGATCTCCCGGTTTTATGGCTGATTTCCTTTCTTCATTTGCCAAGGATTGACAGGCAATGGAATTTAAAATGCAGAGCCATATGACAGCTGCAGTACAATGCTCAGTGCGAAGATAAAAGCCAGTGTTTCGAAATCAGGAGGCCGATTCCCAGGCTGCACCCGGAGCTTGCTCGCCACGCCTGCACATTAATGGGAGGTCGCAGGAGCCCTCCTGGTGGGGCAGACGTATGTTCTGCGGTGCTTTTAAACGTGGCGGCGGAACACCTGTGCAGGAGATGCACAAAGATAAACTGGTCCATCTTTTATGCATCCATAAAAACATGACAGATTGTGGGCCACAGAGCCACATGTCGTGGGGTCTTTTCAATTCCGCAGTAATCCTGTTCCTGTTATGATTTCACCCATTTAAAAAGAAGCTAGGCCACAGAAAACCTTGTCTTCTCAAACAGATTTTCCTTGGAAACATTCTACTTATAAGAAACTGACATCTACTTATAACCAGCATGGTTTAAGTGCTTCAAATAACCGTAGCCTGTCTTTTAAGATAAAAGAAAGCAAAGTTGGCTAGACTTTCCTACTTCCAATCAGAACTCAGGTATACATGGGCCCCGAGGCATCCATTCCGCATGAAATGTGTAAGGTCTGGGTGACAATAAGATGGATTCCAATATTTCCCTGTAGGTAATTATAGCTGACTTCATCAGCATCTTTTCCCACTCCTTTTGAGAATTAAGAAAGTATATGTGTTAATTTCATACTTTCTGCATAAGTTGCTTTGATAGCAATCTTGTGGCCATGTGGATCTTTACAAATTAGTATTTGTTTCAAACAGTCCAAGCAGCCCATCCCTTCTTACTTAATTAAATCAGTTTTCCCAAGAAATGTCCTCCAAGTTTGAAAAACCTACAGTTGAATATGGGCAGTAATTCATTTATGAACATTCTGTCCAATTAGCAAAAAATGTATGAAACCAAGTCTTTCTTTCCCTGGGATTTTCAGAGTAAGCCATCCATTAATTGTGTTGTGTTCGCAGCCTCTATAAACTGCAGTATGCAAATGTCACTCCTGCACATCCAGCTTTGTCCTTATTGGTGCTTCTGGCTTCATTTTGTGAAGAAGAGAACAAAGCTGGCTTATAACAAGGCCACTTATCTTTAATCATGTCCAACTGAGAGAGAGAGAGAGAGAGAGAGAGAAAGAAGCCTATATCTAAAGCCAGGAGGAAATCACCATTTAAGTCACAGGCATACGTAGAAAGGTAAATATTCCTGGAATCATTATTATTGCAAAGATTGTCCATTACAATTACTGTATTTGTTCTTATGTGTGAAAAATTGGTCATCTCTGTAGCTATTCCTACTTAAAACAAAATAGCGACACCCCGACACCCCGTAGCAAGCAGGTTAGTAAGCACAGACTGGAGAGAAGGCATAGATGGCTCAGCTAGTGTGGACTGGCTTGGCTGCTCGTTGCGGTCATTATGCATTAGGCAGCCTACTAGATTATACAAAACCAAAAACAAATCAGCATGATTTGATTCTTTCTCATAAGAGCCCTCCTGCTGTTTTTTTTTTTTTCTATTGACCAAAATTATTCACAGCTATGTGAACCTATACAAATTAAAAAGTCATTTTGGCATTTGGTAAACATTCTGGAAACATGCACATTTATAACTATGGCATCCACCACCTGTATTTGCTGAAGTGCCATAAATATATATATGTATGCTGAGGCCCCTATTATATTTAGTGGACTACTGGACTACCGTGGTATGCTCTAATAGCAACACAGTACAAAGATCATTCTACATGGGAAAATCATAGGCTTATGTACGCATTTATAAACTCCTGATGCCAGCAAAAAATAAATTGCTAGCTATAAATTATTAGTTAATGTAAGTCAGTGTGCATAAAAACCGTGTTAGGTACACTGACTTACATTAACCATATCCAACTCAGGACACATTATTTTAGGGCACTGGGCTAACAATTGTACAATAGTAGCTTTATTTTACTGAGGATAATTTTTCATATTTACTGGTTTTTTGTATATAATTTTTGGTTAACACTATCTTTAGAAAACAGAACTATGAAGTGGATTCTAGTTATGTCTTCTCTCAGATTAGTTTTGATCAATTCATGACACTTAACAGAAATATCTGTTTATTCATCCATATGATAAAAAATAACGCTTTTCAGGTGCAGCAGATTTTAAAAGAAGACTAAATAATTTCACATATTGGCACTTTACAGCTCTGGGACTGGCAGAACCTCATTGGCCCTAGCCCCAGCTCCAAACTTATGAAACCCACAGGCTGCTCCCAGCCAGTGACTGAGTGTAGCAGATGTAAGGTTGGCTTGTCCCTGGGGGATGCAGGGCTCTTTTGGCTCCTGGAGTCTCTGAAGGCCTGGCCAAACTTTCCTTAGAACTGCACTGAGGTCTGAAGGCTTCCACAGAACCTTCCCTCTGGCCCTCTGGCCTTCGCACAAGCTCAGATCTGCATTGTGGTTAAATGGCTGTTGCAGCCTCTCCGACTCCCTCGCCACGCTTCCCTACAGGCATTTGCCCTGAGGAATATCATGCTGACTTCTGACTTGCTCTCCCTTCTCAGTAATCACACTAGTACAAATCTCAACATTCTCTTTGGTACATTTTTATTAAGACATGTTTGTAATAGATCTCTTTCTAGGAAATTCTGTTAGGAAAGTCATAAAGGATCCATAGGGCAGGATCCCTGGAAAGGCAGGTCCAAGGAGTCCTCTGGAAGGGCCAGTGTTCCCTGGAGCTTGCTATTGCATCCCATTGAGTTTCACAGTGTGCTGCTGTGAGCCCCACCTTTCCTACCTGGGTCCACCACAGCTCCGAGTGTCCCACATCACGGCAGCTACTTTCAGTCCCAACACACAGGACCCTGGTCTAAAAGGAATCACATCTAAAGGAACAATGCCTCACATCTCATGTCCGTTAGCCACAGGGCATCTCACAGTGAGTCCTCTGACTCCAGGAGAGACTCAACTCCCTTGCACTCTGCAGAATATTGGCCTTTCAGCTTCATGACTGTCAAATATTTCTGCGTTGCAAGGATCTGTAAGAGGCATTATGCTCTGGCCCTGGGGCCCTGCTGCATTTTCTTCCCACAGAGACCACCATCGGCTCTGCTGTAGACTAAGCAGGACTCTCTCACTCATATCCTAACATAGCTCTTCCTCAAAGCTGGCTCTTCTTATTGGAGCATCTAAAAAGGCTTTACACTGCTGGGATTAGCTTCCTGGACATTCATCTAGAACTAAGAGCCCCATTTTCCAGAAGGCAGAGGATGCATGTTGCTTCTCCTCATCAGAGCAGACTGACTTCAGGTTCCTGCTGGCCCAGAGACAAAGTGAATTTGAAAGATCCCTTTAAACTCCGTATCTACTGTGATGGCCTTCCTACATGAGGAAGGCAGACTCCAGGTCTATTTATGGCTATTTTTTTCCCTCACGGTCTTATCCTACTCCCTACCTTCTTGTATGAATGCAAGCATGTTAGCCATAGAATTTCATGCCAGCAGTTAACATGCCGATAACAGTTACCAGTATATCTCCGTGCTTAGCACAGTGCCTGGCACAAAGACAACGATAAAAGTATTGACTGAAATTAGTGAATATTTGTGGAATGAACACATAAGTAATTGATTAAGTAAATCAGTGGGTTAAATGGAGGCATTGGGCACATTTGTTTAGGTGCCAATTTTAGACAGCTAATTATTCATCGTGTAAATAGATATGGCCAATATGGAAAATGTCCAAAGTGGAAAAAATAAAAAAAGCTTACCATCTTATTCAGTTACTTAATATGACACTTGCACATTGCAGATATTATTATGTCGAATGGACAAAGGAATGAGTGGCATTTGAGACAATTCCTCCTCACTAGGCTGTGGAATTAAATACATACAGGCTCAAACTCAGGCTCAACACTTATTAGCTTTGCAACTCAGGGAACATTAAATGCTTTCAATGTTAGATTCCTCATTCATAAAAAAACTACAATAATAATTACGACACATGGTTGTCATGAGGATTACATTAGATAATACATGTTGTCTGCCTAAGGAGTAGTTGATTTGAAAATAATAGTTTCTGGCTGGGTGTGGTGGCTCACACTGGTAATCCCAGTGCTTTTCTTGAGGCCAGGAGTTTGAGACCAGCCTGTGTAGCA
>NW_026652288.1:4582242-4786161 GCF_009828535.3 Hylobates moloch
TGGCCACTCCCTGTCTGGGTCTCCAGGGAAGGCTTCAGTAAGGGACGCACATTTATGCCAGAGCTTGAAGGGCCTGTCGCCCTCCCCACACACAGTGCTACGCCCTCCTGCCTTTCTTGTCTCTCCCTTGCTCTTCTATGCTACACACTGGGGTGCTGGACCAGGTGTCTGGAAAGCCCCCTTAGATCATCCTGCTAAATGGCCTTGGCATTGCCACTCCAGAAAGTGCCTTAGTTTTAGAACGAGACAGATCTGAGTGTGAATCCTGACTCTGCCTCTCACTTGCTATCTGATCCTCAGACTTCTCCTGTGAAAATGAGGCTCATTCTTTCATGTGAGAATCAAGAATCAAGATGTAGCTGTCCATGGAACACACTAGGTACTCAGTAGCGCTATCGGTGATCACACATGAAGGTGTCATCGACCATTAGTGGCTAATTATTAATGGCTTTCTTCAAGAACATTTAAGCTTCTGGTACTGTTTCTAATTGTACTCAGACCCCTAAAGAAGAGGCATGAGGCTGGGTGTGGTGGCTCACGCCTGTAATCCCAGCACTCTGCAAGGCCGATCACAAGGTCCGGAGATTGAGACCATCCTGGCTAACATTGTGAAACCCAGTCTCTACTAATAAAAAACAAAAACAAAAACAAAAACAAAAAAATTAGCTGGGCGTGGTGGCAGGTGCCTGTAGTCCCAGCTACTCTGGAGGCCAAGGCAGGAGAATGGCATGAACCCGGGAGGCGTAGCTTGCAGTGAGCCAAGATTGTGCCACTGCACTCCAGCCTGGGTGACAGAGCGAGACTCCAGAAACAAAAGAAAAAAAAAAGGCATGAAGAAGACATTTTAGCCGAGAGGCTCTGTGACCTTCAGGTTATCCCTGAGAGCAATGTCTCCTGTCCATAAGCAAATCAACCTTCTTTTAACAAAATTTCTGGATATTAGCAAATTGTCAGTTTAGGTAACTCCAAATTAGATATGAGACTAAGAAAAATGTATACATTAAAGTAGATTTTTATTTTCTGACAAAATTACTCGCATAGTATTTATAGCTATAGTCCTAATGTGTGTGACCCTTCAAAATTCCTATGTTGAAACCCAGTCACCAATCTGATGGTGTTAGGAGGTAAGGCCTTGTTCAAGGTGATTAGGTCATTAAGGCAGCAGCCTTGTGATGCTTAATGGTAAGTGTCAATACGATCGGATTGAAGGATCCAAAGTATGGTTTCTGGGTGTTGTCAGAAGAGATTAACAGTAGAATGGGGTTGGGTGCGGTGGCTCATGCCTGTAATCCCAGCACTTTGGGAGGCTGAGGCAGGCGGATCTCGAGTTCAGGAAACTGTGACCAGCCTGGCATGGTGGCGGGCACCTGTAATCCCAGCTGCTTGGGAGGCTGAGGCAGGAGAATCACTTGAACCAGGGAGTCAGAGGTTGCAGTGAGCCAAGGTCTCACCATTGCACTCCAGCCTGGCAACAGAGTGAGACTCCATTAAAAAAAAAAAAAAAAAGTAGAATGAGAGAAGATGACCCCTCTCAGGAAGACCCACCACAGTGTGGGTGGCAGCTTCCAATCATCTGCCAGCAGAGCTAGAAAACGCAGGCAGAGAAGGTGGAGGAACCTGACTTTCTGAGACTTCCTACCTTCATCTTCCTCCCATGCTGGGTGATTCCTGCCCTCAAACATCAGACTCCAAGTTCTTTGGCTTTTGGACTCCTGGACTTACACCAGTGGTTTGCCAGGGGCTCTCTGGCCTTTGGCCCCAGAGTGAAGGCTGCACTGTCAGCTTCCCTGCTTTTGAAGTTTTGGGACTTGGACTGGCTTCCTTGCTCCCCAGATTGCAGATGGCATATTGTGGGACTTCGCCTTGTGATCGTGAGTCAATTCTCCTTAATAAAGTCCTTTTCATTTATCTATCTATATCTATCTATCTATCTATCTATCTATCTATCTATCTATCTATCATCTATCTATCTATCATCTATCTATCTATCTATCTAATCTATCATCTAATCTATCTATCTAACTACCTATCTATTCTGCTAGTCCTGTCCCTCTAGAGAACCCTGAATAATAAAGGCCCCCATGATGGGAGTAGTGTCCTCAGAAGAAGAGACAGGGGAGGTCTGCCCTGGCCCTAGCCAGGTGTGAGGACGCAGCCAGAAAGCACCATCCAGGAACCTGGACCTGGCCCTCACTAGCCCCTGAATCAGCTGGTGCCTTTATCTTGTACTTCCAGCCTCCAGAATTGTGAGCAATAAATTTCTCTTGTGACTCTGAGGGGGGATGGAAGTGGAGAGCTGGCCATCCCCATGGCGGCCTGGGGAGGGAGCCCAGAACAGGTATTTCTAGGAGGCCAGTGAATCCCTGAGCAGCCCGTCCTTTGTGGCAGCTTAATAGGGGATGACTTTAGAGGAGGGAAATCTTCACCTATGCAAATTCCCGTATTTAATTAACTCTTTTCATTCTTGCTGATGAAGAGATGGGAGATCCGACTCTATGCATAGACTAACTAACCTGGCATTTCTGCTGGGAATCACAATCGCCCAAGGAAGGAGTGTTGATGATGCCCCCACACTCTGAGCACCCTATCTGCTCTACTAGGGGCCCCAAATGCCAGTGATGCCGTAAGTCACCAAATTTCTGTGACTTTTAATAGCCCTCTCTTTCCTCCCTGGAAATCAGTATGTTCGGGTTTTCAGTCTCGTACTCAGTCCGAGTCTCACGTGAGTGGTGCCCACAGGGCGAGCTACCTCCAACCCCAGCATTGGCTGATAAGGAAAGCCCACAATATACTATGTGTCTGTAACCAGAACCACTCTCAGTCTCCTTTTAAAAATAAATAATTAAACAACAACAAAAAAAGCCATCAAAAAAGGACAGGTGTTCAGAGCCCACATATTTTAGCAAATAAATAGCAGTTTTAAAATAAGGCATTATGTGCAAGCCAATGCCATGTGGCTGCCCTTATGTTGAGAAGGCACATGGGTGGGTTTCTCTCCTTTTCTTTCTTCTTTTTTTTGTAACTCAATACTTATATGTTGAAGGCAGTTTAGTTTTCTAAAGATAAATTAAGGATTTCTACCTTCTTGGGTTCAACTAAAGCTTCTCCACCTTGTCAGCTTTTAAATTTGTTATCCATGAGGCTTAAACTAAGTTACAGTGAAATAAAATACTCAGTCTCTCTATATTGCCCTAAAGAATTTGCAGATCTCCTTATATACATGTGATTATAAATTAATACAAATAAATTTTCTAAAGATACATATTTCCAAAAGTACTTTTTTTTTAACGTTCATCTTTTTCTTAGGAGTGAGGGAGGCTGGCTGAAGCAGGCCAGAGCTAGGCTGAGGAACAAGCACTGGGGCCAGATGTGAAGTGCAAAGACCTGGTCTAAGCTAATAGAATGTACTGAGGCAGGAACGGGGATGGCAGTGCAAGTGAGCAGTGGACAAGGATGCTGACATCTCAATCCAGAAAGAAAACCAACAAGCCGGCCGGGCGCAGTGGCTCACGCCTGTGTTCCCAGCACTTTGGAAGGCCGAGGCAGGCGGACCACCTGATGTCGGGAGTTGACGACCAGCCTGACCAACATGGAGAAACCCCGTCTCTACTAAAAACGACAACATTAGCCGGCCATGGTGGTGCATGCCTGTAGTCCCAGCTACTCAGGAGGCTGAGGCAGGAGAATTGCTTGAACCTGGGGGGCGAGGTTGCAGCAAGCAGAGATTGCGCCATTGCACTCCAGCCTGGGTAACAAGAGTGAAACTCCACTTCAAAAAAAAAAAAAAAAAAAAGAAAGAAAAGAAAACCAACAAGCCTAAGAGAGATGCAGAGAGGGGTAGAGTCAGATTTGGAGGCAGGCATTCAGAACCAGGGAGAAGAGTTTTCAGAACAACAGATTGAGATCAATAGGTGGAAACTTGTTTTCTAGCCTCACAAAAGTCAGCCTCTGAAGCTGGCATTGATGACGCATTAAGAGGAGGCAACATGAAGGAGTGATGGAGCAGATGTGCCCATTCATGGCATTATTGCCAGCAACGGGGCTGCATTGCCTTCCATACATGGCTTCTAAGCCTGCTGCCATCCCCAGAGCACCTGTGTACACTCCCTGTTTTATGGACGAACCCCTCTGACCCAGTAAGTCTAAGTAATTTTTCATATTTACTAAGAAACAAAGCTAGAATTCAACCACAGTTTTCTCTTCCCAGACTCATACTGTTTAGGAACAGTTGGAAATAAACAAAGGTCTTTTGAGTCATGATGACTGGAGGAATGTATATCATTTCCCAAGATGGTCATTTTGAAGGACAGGGTCTGCATTTGGATACACATATACACACATTCCATGAATTTGTTGAGCGAAAGATCTTGTTAATTTATGGGGACCCTTTCCAAATATCTTTCTCAAAAACAATCCAACACAACTGGCATTGACGAAATATTTTCAAGGGGCAAACAAAGGTTTAGTGAATAGCAATATGGAGCACTACACAGTGCTTCAAAGGTATGACACAGCTAGAAGCCTCTGCGAACGTGCTCGATATTGCCAGGAACAGTGAGTCAATGGACAGACTTAGATCCTCGCCAAGGGGCAGGAGAGCACACGGCCATTTTAAAGGACAAAAGTGAAGGGTTTTTAAAGTTTTTCACGCTTTGCCGTGGTTTTAAGGTAATATTTAGTTGCATGCGATAGAGAAGCTCATTTGCTAAATAACCATGTGAATAGGTACCCAATTCTATTTGCCCTCACAGATGTTGGTAAACCCGGGTCACTTCGCAGAGACACAAAGAGGACCCTTTTCATGTCATTCTTATGAATTTATACATGCCCAGAACCAAGGCATGTCAGGATCTGCGAGGAAAGGTGAATCACTCAAAAAGAAGATGTAGACAAAACCCTCAGGAGAGAGCATACCTTTACAGTTCACTGCGTCTGAGGTGAAGGGCGGTGGGATTTCAGAGAAACAGGAGACTGAAGTGGAAAGGTCGGAAAAGCCTTCCTGCTTCTCTGAGCCCAGGCCTGGCAGAGGCCACTGCAGGGGGTTGCTGCTGACAGCGAACTGCAGCCTCATGAGAGGCCCTGAGCAGAACCATCTGGATTAACCTCTCCTGGATCTCCACGTTGCAGAACTGTAGGAAATCATACATATCTGTTTTCTAAAGTTGCTAATTTGGAAAGCAATTTTTAAACACAGTAATAGGGTCCAATACAATCTCTGTGGTTTAATTAGACTGTGGGTTGTAGGGGGGCTATAATTATAACAGCACAAAGATTTTCAGAAAGCTCTTACATTTATTTCAGGGAGATAGATGAGACCAGGGGAGCACATCTGAAAATAGAGTGAAAGAGTCAAATTTTGGTACAATAAATCCTGAACACTAACTGAATGGGATTGGCTGTCTAGATGTAAGGTGAGAGAAAAAGAGGAGACTCAGAGGTGCGTCCAAAGTTTGTCACCTGAACCACTTTGGGAGGGAGGGAAGACTTTGGGTGTGAAGGTGTCCAAGGGCTCATTTTTGGAAATAGTTTGCAGTACTCATGAGACAGTTTCGTGGAGGTGCCTGGTAGAGAGCTGAACATAGGGGCATGGAGATCAGGGCAAAGGCCAGGGTTTTCCTCTTATTTCCATACTTCCACTTCCGTGGAAGTGGACATTTGGGAGCTCTAATTGTATAGGTGATATTTAGACCCATGGGGCTGAATAAGCTCACCTGTGTGAATGAGGCTAGAGAGAGAAAATACTAGAGCTGAGGGCTGAGAATTGGAATACGCCAATACTTAAAGATTAGGAAGAAAGGAGTAAGAACTGGCTATGAGGAAGGAGGAGCATGGAGAGAGTGGTTTCACTGAATCTAGAACAAAAGAAACATTTCAAGGACCTGATGGTGATCAATTGCTGAAAGCTACTTACACATCAGCTACGATAAGGACTGAAATTTAACTCTAATTGGACTGAGATTTTGAACCATAGAGATCCCTCTTAACTTTGATAAGAACTGTTTTTTGTGAAGTGGGATGTCTGATGAAAGGAAAGAGAGACAAGCAGAGAAAGGAGAGTTAACAAAACCAGGAGACAGTTTCCAGGAGCTGCAGCAAAGGGGAGCTAAGCCAGTGCCATAGATGAGGAGGTCTGTGGGGTGGAGGGAAAGCTCATTTGGTGTTGAAAGAAAGCATGCTGTGATGTGTGCAGTATACAAAGGCATGCTGAAAGAACAAGTCTCTAAATAGCTGAGAGGTGGTGGGATCCATTGCACAAATGAAGAGTTTGGCATTAAATAGCAGCTAGAACAATCCATCTATTTACCAGGAAAAGAGGCAGAGAGGAGGTGTGGGAGCACATAGAAGCCCTCTTCTGATTGAATAGAAGTAAAAGAAGGGTTATCAACCGATAAGGAGGAGCTGGAGGGGATTCTGGGGCTGAAGACACTAGTGGAAGTTAGGACGGTGGGAGAGTGACAGAGTAGCTGATATGCTTTGGCTCTGTGTCCCCACCCAAATTGCATCTCGAATTGTAATCCCCACATGTCCAAGGAGGGGCCTGTAATCCCCACATGTGGAGGAAGGGAGGTGATTGGATCCTGGGGATGGTTTTCCCTATGCTGTTCTCGTGATACTGAACGAGTCCTCATGAGACCTGATGGTTTCATAAGTGTTCGGCAGGTCCTCTCTTTTGCTCTCTCTCACCTGCCACCATGTAAGATGAGCCTGCTTCCCCCTCTGCCATGATTGTAAGTTTCCTGAGGCTTCCCCAGCCATGCAGAACAGTGAGTCAATTAAGCTTCTTTTCATTGTAAATTACCCAGTCTTTGGCATTTCTTTATAGCAGTGTAAAAACGACTAGTACAGTGGCCCAGTCTCAGCAGGCAACACAAGAGTAATCACTCATGTGGAATGTTGCTGAAGGTTAGTCTGCTACAGAGCTCCAAACAGTGTCAGCTGTGAGATTGCAGGCCAGGGTGGGGAAGGGAGGGAACGTAGATGTGAGGAGGATCAGGGACAGTGGAAAAATAGTAGGCTCAGTGCATTTTGAGCTCTGGGGCTGGTGGATGGGGAACAGAGGTGAAGATGGTTTGTGTCAAGACACAAAAGCAAATAAAATGGAAATAAAGGAGGCAGGGTTAATTGCCTATGTGAATTTTTTTGTTCTGTTAATAGCTCCTGTCTTTTTTATTTCTTTCATTCCTAAATTGGGGCTACCGTGTGTGTTAGTCTCCATGGTGTGTCACATGCTATTCCTTTTACAGCTTTTTCTCTTTTATTTTCTGGCAAATAGATGCTAGTTGTCTTTTACTTTGCTTATAATTTTAAAGAAATAACTTTTAAATATTACATAATTAGATATTGATGGTCCTTTTTGTGAATTTTACTATCCTATTTGAGCTTTGCTTTTCCATGATGAGAATGTAGTAATATTCATTCCATTTATTCTGTATTTACTTTATGAATTCTCCTACAGGAAAACTGGACTCCAAAATGTGTGTGTGTGTACAAATTAGCACTAACTTATTTATTTTCTAACTCAATTTTGGTCCAACAATATTTATGAAATGAGAAATTCTGACTTTTTCAAGTTTGTTTAGATAGACCTGCCATTAGCCCTTGCAGTAATGTGAAGCCTTGAACTCTCTAAAAATCAGAATATTTAGATTAGAACAGCTCTTTCAACACTAATAAGAATACATGGAAGTATTGCTCAATAATCTCATACGTTGAGTAACCTGTAATAAATGGAAACTCTAAGAATTCATAGCAAAACAAGAGTGACACTTTAAATCATCAGTTATTAAGGATAAGCTTTCTTTCTAATACAAAAATAATTAAATCAAAATAGAAGCCATTCAGAGAACCACTTGTTCCTTCCTACTTCTGTCAAGCATGCTGTATAGACAGTGTAATTTATGTCAACATTTCACGGATCAAATAGACAGCAAGAGTCATAGACTAAGAATCATAGCTACATTCCAGCTATATCCAATAGATTATATGTGTCTCCCAAGTTCAAAGCACTTAATAAAATATTCAACTCAACATTTGTTTGATTTTCTCTTCTCATTCTAATTTTTAAAATAAAAATATTTAACTATAATAAAAGTTGGGAAAACTTGAACAAACAATTTATGAAACAGTTACAGCAAATAATAAAATTGATTTTTCTAAACTAAAGTCAAAGAATGTTAGAAAAAGAAGGCGATGGTAATGACCATGACGAAAGCTAACATTTTGTAAGATCATAATCGTTTGCTAGACACTGCAAATAGTCAGAAAGTATCACCTTGTTTTGTTTCCACAGCAACCCTGTGAGGTATATGCTTTTATTATTTCACTTTAGGATAATTAAGTCTCATTTCAGGAGGGAAAAACTGAAGGAAAAAGAAGTTAAGTTTTTTTCATGGCCTTAAAGTAGAAATAGAATAATCAGGGCTTGACTGCCAGCATCCATGAGTTTAGAGCTCATAGTACAGCATCTTATCCTCAGGTTTGCAGATGAGATGATTAAGGCATTATAACAACTCTGCTCAATATTACACATGCCACTTGAAGGATATGGAATTTGGTGGAAGTACACACACAAAATAGGCTTAGGTAACCTATATATAATTAAAACTACACCAAAATATCTGGAAGTCCAATATATTTAAATAGTGATATTCCTATTAATTTAGATTCTTATAATTGAGTAATCAATACTTATAGGCTGAAATCTACAATATGTATATGAAGTTCACATTTTATTTTCAAAAATATTGGAGATACAGTATTTTTCTATCTCAAAATCCAAATTGAGTTTGTTTCTTAAGTTTCGTCTTCAAATTCCTTAATTAGAGCAGACAACCGGTTTGCATGAATAAAAACTAAAAGCTCTAAGGAACCCCTTAGGAGAGTCAAATAGAACTTGGAGAAGAACCCACAAGCAGTCTTCGAGGCAGAATGCTGCTTAATTGTCATAGATGCTAAATTTTATAAACTGAAATGTTTTCAGAGCCAATTAAATGATATTCTGTTCAGCATGGTCAATAAGACACTAAATAATCATCACTGGATTCTAATTCCTGGGCAACTCAAGAGCTCAAAATGACAGACTCAGGATAGGTTCCTTATGTGAACCTAAATATTTATCTCCTGAATCACTGATGTGAAAGAAACACATTTTCAACAACCAGTTAACTGGAGAGGAGAAAACTAGATTTGATCAGGCTGAGGAAGAGGGATTTACTAAGAAGGACAAAGTCTTACGTTGATATTAAAGTCAACAAATTAACATCTTTTAATTTAAAAAAATACATGAAAGATTGTATATATTTGCTAAAAGTATAATTAAAGATCTAGTGCTAGAATGATGTGTCATCAAAGAAATAAAGTAAACAATCCCTTGATTCCAGTCTCTACTGTTAATTCCTATAAAACTTTCACCTACCCTTCCTTGACCTCTACTGTTAATTCCTATAAAACTTTCACCTACCCTTCCTTGACCACAGGGGCTGACCTTCTCCTTGGAGTCTGAAGCTGTCTCAGCTCATTATCTGTAAGTCACCCAGGCCACAAGACACCCACCTTCCAGGGGCTTTCTAGGTTATTGCCCACAAAATTAGTGCTATGGAAATGATTTGATATCATTTGCCATCTGCCAGTGACTGCAGATTTAACTGTGTCAATCTGAACTTCGGCCACATTCTTAATAGTATTAATAAACCTACTGGTATTAATTATGTATTGGACAGTAACTCTTTTTATGGAATATCTAGAAAATGGGAACAGGCAGAGGCTTTGGACAAGTGTCTTGCCCTAGTAAAGCCAGGGAAATGCCTGTGAGTGTGATTGCCCTAACACTCAGGATCTCTCCTTGTACCCCTGGATTTTTGAGCCAAATGTTTATGGTTGTCTTTCTTCATGTAAAACGAATAATTTCTCAGGAGGTCCTAGCTTATTCGTGTAAATATGTGGCTGTGTAGTGGGTTATTCACAAAATATGCGATACACACTGGCTCTCCACATATGCCCTAATTGAGCCACTAATGCATTTCATCTAGGAAGTCCTCAGCCCTAAAACACACCTTCAGCCAGGCAAATGCCCTGGCTTTACCAGAGTAGGACGTTTGTCCAAAGTTAGTTGTAAGAGGCAAGAATTATTTAATTATTTACTTATTTTCTAGTTTATTTTATTTTTTATTTTGGCAAGAAAATTTAATATTAATTCTCTCTCAACATATTTTTAAATGTGCAATATCATCATGTTGTCTATAGGCTCAGTGTGGTACATCACATCTCTAGAACTTATTCATGTTGTATAATTAAAAGTTTACACATGTTGATGAGAAACCTCCCTATTCCTTGGAAACCCCACCTGGGTCCTTGGCACCCACAGTTCTCTTCTTTGCTTAAGAGGCAAAGCTTCGATTCACCTCAGTCAGTCTGATCTTCCTACCGGCCCCTTAAACATTGTTCCAAGCAGTATGCTGCTCGTGGTCTTTAGCTTCTCCACAAAATGTGTAAGAAAAACGAAACTGCATTTGTAAAGTTAGAGGAAGTGAGCTTTAGGGCTGAGGACCGCCTGGATAAAACGTGTTAGTTGTTCATTTAGTGCATATGAAGAGAGCCAGTGTGTATCGCATATTTTGTGAATAACCCACTACACAGCCACATATTTACACGAATAACCTAGGACTTCCTGAGAAATTCTTCATTTTACAAGAAAAGAGAAAACCACAAACATTTGGCTGAAAAATCCAGAAGTACAGAGAGGGATCCTGAGTGCTAGGACAATGCCACTCACACTAAGATTTCCTTTGTTCTGGACTCCGTGAACAATAGCTGCGTTCTCATGCAAGAGGTCTTCAACAAAGGGCAAGTCCAGGAGAAAGCTGTTGAGCTCCTTGGTGCAGAATATCTGGGACATGGGACACCTGGCTGGCTTTGTTACCTGTGAAGCAAGAGGAGCAGTGGTAGATGGCGTGGGGAGTGGGAAGGAGAGGAGGAGGCCGGAAGGGACAGTGCAGTACAAACGGGAGGCCTGCAGCTCACGTTCGCCCTGCAGGGGAAGAGGAAGGGATAGGGCAGGGCCACTGACAAAATTCTTCCTTGGACGGGGGACACCTGTTTTTTTTGCAGGAGGTCAGTACCTCTCACTGAGGGGCCTGACAGAACACATCTCCTTGGTGACCTTGGCAAGTAGCCCCACAGCAGCAGGTCAGGGAAGAGGAGGCAAGACAGTTTGATACCGTAATACGGCCCAAAGTTCCTATGAATGCTGCCTCCTGAAAGCCTCAGGGACACCTAGAGCTTGTGCTGGGGAAGCTGAGGAGACCTGGAGTCCCTAAAGAACAGAGACAAAGCCAAAGCACACACATGCACACGCAAGTGAGCACGCACACACACACACAGAGTAATTCTGTTTCTCTACTTTATTTATGTTCTGGAAAATAGTGTTGGGATTTCTTTCAGAGGTGGTGAAGAAAATAAATACATGTGGAATTAGACACTAGGGAGATGTTCACTTGTAATTGGGTAAAACTACTTTTTTCACTTGTAAAATTTTACTTCTTTGGTTGTAATAAATTTTGATGAAAAAAGGAATTTCATAATCAGTAAAAACATTAAAAAGAAGCAATGTGTCTATATTGTCATATATTATTCATGGACTGCAATACTTATCTTCAAAATATGAAATTCTTTGAGAGAGAAAACGTGAGACTTTGGTGTCACCACACTGAACCTGTAAATCCCTCCACATGCTCAACTCTCTCACCATCCACCAAAATTCCACCTTTAATTAAAGTGAGTTTTGTGGATGATCCATGTCCTTTTCATCACTGAGCTTTCAGATCTTATTTTATATTTCACACTGCCCATTGAAGTCTATATATTAATAGCACCACAAAAGTTCTGCTGGCAGGGCCTCTTAGATTTTCTAATAACCCTTTGAACCTGAGCTAGTTTTCTTTCATAATCTACTAAATCCTCAAACTTTAAGAAATGACTTTTCTTTCTCTAAGCTTTCTCTTTTCTTTGACTGTCTTGTTACAATTATATGCTACAAAGAAACTAGAGATTTGATTTTCTTCTCATACAGTTTAGAAAAAGCCAAACCAGTTTTAGAAACACGGAGATAAAACCTTTATATGATCTGTAGAAGTATGCACAAATCCCCCGGAGACTAGGGTGGGGAAGGAGGTGGCCCACTGCTCTTTATTAACACCTTTCTTTCTTAAAGGTCTGAAACAATGTGCAAAGCAGCTGTCAACGGAGCATATTTTGGAAGAACTCAAAGTGACCGACAATATTTATTAAATGTTTCTAAACGTGCGTTCTATTGAGATTTTTGTATCGTTGTTGATTTGCATTTCCTTTTAAATATTTCTTTATAGTAAAATGTGGCTAGCAAGTGAATATGTACACACAGCAAAACCTTGGTTGCTTTAAAGTCATTCTGTCCAGTACTCTTATTGCTAGGAAAACAGAAACTGACACAAATATATATTTTTATAAGAACAAAGGGGAATACGTACCTCTAATTACCAAATAAGCTTGAACCAATAGTTTTTATCAAACCCACTTTTCTGATTAACCAGCACAGAGCACATTATAAGAAACGAAATTGAGAACTGGCAGAACCAGAACACAAAGTCATATGCAGTAGAAGACAACGTGGAGACTTCAACATCAAAGGAAACCCCAGAAAAACTAGAAAGCAAAAACTATCTATAGGTTTCAGAGCCTGCAGACAACCATAAATGCTTGTATGGTAAGGTACTCAAGGGAAGAAAATGCATGAGAAAGACAATGGAATTTTGAGCAAGAAAGACATAGCTTTAAATCCTAATTCTTCTTCTTGGTTTTATAACTGAATCTTGTTACCAAAATTCTCCAAGTCCCACTTCGTTCGACAGTTATATCTGAATGAGAGGACCTGGTTTACTAAGTCTCAAGGATTTCCTGACATAAGTATGTGCAAAGTGAGTGCTATAATAGATGCTCAATCTACAGTAATATTTTCTGTTTTACTTTCTTCATTTTTATTATTATGCTCAGTAGTATCTTCCCAAGAACTCAAGGGAGTGACCTACGAAAATTTCCTTGCAGATATTAAAAATTAAATGCTTGTGCTTGAAATAGTAAGGTTCAATGATCTGAAACATTCACTTATCTGATAGATAACATTCTCCTGATGTTTTGAACAAATGATGTGTGAATGCACATAATTGTGTTCTCATAGAACTTGTTCATGTATATACAATATAAATTGTAAAATATGCATATATATCAGCAAAAGATAATATACTATTCAAATGTATTTATATTAATTTAGTAATCTTGATGAATTTAAATATTCTCAAATATATATGACTTTTCTCCAATGCATAAACAATTGTAAATAAATTACAAAAACTAAAAGCAGGTAAAATTAGAATGTGTATATGTGTCTGTACATAAATAAAAATGTGGATACACAGGCCAGGCATGGCAGCTCACGCCTGTAATCCCAGCACTTTGGGAGGCTGAGGCGGGCAGATCACGAGGTCAGGAGATCGAGACCATCCTGGCTAATACGGTGAAACCCCGTCTCTACTAAAAATACAAAAAGAATTAGCCGGGCATGGTGACGGGCGCCTGTAGTCTCAGCTACTTGGGAGGCTGAGGCAGAAGAATGGCATGAACTGGGGAGGTGAAGCTTGCAGTGAGCCGAGATTGCGCCACTGAACTCCAGCCTGGGCGACAGAGGGACACTCGGTCTCAAAAAAAAAAAAAAAAAAACAGTGTCTACACAAATATATAGTGGGTGTTTAATACATATTTATTCTATAGCTTACAATGCAATTGTATAATATTTTCTTCCAAAATATTTCCAAAATTATGTAAAACCTTATGTGCTAATAAATAAGAATTATGGGATAGAAATTTTCACATTGCATAATTAATTGTGTTAACTTGCTTGAGCAGATCTTTGTAACCACAGGAAACGTATTCATTTTCCTCACAGGAAGATGTGCACAGACACTCACAATCATCAGGTCCACATGCACACCAGGCTAAGATCATATAAGCAAATCAAAGGGAACCAAAGGGATCCATGAGGGAGTTTCGCAGCTGGAGTTGCAGGTCTTTCTTTCTTTCTTTCTTTCTTTCTTTCTTTCTTTCTTTCTTTCTTTCTTTCTTTCTTTCTTCTTTCTTTCTTTTTCTTTCTTTCTTTTTTTATTTTGGACAGAGTCTGTCTCTACTGACTGCAACCTCCATCTCCTGGGTTCAAGTGATTCTCCTGCCTCAGCCTCCTAAGTAGCTGGGATTACAGGCACCTGCCACCTCACCCAGCTAATTTTTGTGTTTTAAGTAGAGATAGGGTTTCACCATGTTGGTCAGGCTGGTCTGGAACTCCTGACCTCAAGTGATCTGCCCGCCTCAGCTTCCCAAAGTGCTGGGATTCCAGGCGTGAGCCACTGCGCCCAGCCAGGAGTCGCAGGTGTAAGACGTAAGGCAGCCTGTACGGGGGGCACCTCTTCCCGTCTTGTCACTGTCCAGTGACCTTTCGGGTGTAGGTACCCCTTTTGGTTGACTTGCTAATTATTAACCTTAGCAAAGAAAGCATGAGTAGGGTAGAACTTTAGAAGACTGTTATCAAGCTCTGAGTGTGAGAGTGAAAATCTAGAGCCTTAAAATCAATACCATCTTTTAATTTGTAAATAGATTTGAGGCCCACCTGTTTTGTCCTAAACCCCCAAATCTGAGTTTTTGTTTGTTTTTTTTAAGAAACGGGTAACTTGGGTAGGTAGACAAGGTTATAGTCTGCTGCACAAGAAAAGATATAAGTCAATAAAGATTGAGGGTTGTTAAATCTCCGCTGCAAATAACTACTCCACTTTTGTAAAGAGATGTATGTTAGACCAATATGACATGTCAGGAAAGGTCAAAAAACAATGGTGTCTATCTAATTCCTTTTTAACTTCTGTTACTTGACCTTAAAAATGTGGAAATGTTCCTGGGGCGTCCTAAGTGTCTTTCTCCAATTTCCTCCAAAGAATGTGAGTTTCTGGGTAGTAAAAACCTTCCTTTCTTCTTAGACCTTCACCTGAGAACCAAGTGTCTCAACACAGAGCTTCCTTCATATTTCAAGGGGCACTGAAACCAGGCAAGCTTGAGCTTCAGAACAGGCACACAGAGGCCTGGGGAGAAGAAGCAGTGAAAGACTCATTTGTGTTCAGCGTTCTGATCTCTTCGAGTAAAATTCAAATTGTCTCCAAGGAAAAAAAAAAATTCTCATTTTCAGTTGCAGCCTGCTCCGAATCAAAGTCACGTTAATTAATCTTGAATGCTCACTCCGTGCCAGCCCTGGATGAAAAGGCTTTACATTTCCAACCTTGATAAAGTCCACAGCAGGAATGTCAGACAAGTAGAAGTGCTCTCCCACAGGGAGTTCCCCCACAGGGAAACTGAGGCACAGTGAAACTCCATGACTTGCTTGCCCGAGTGTCTGAGCAGAGAGGAAGCCATGGGGTCCAGCTCCAGAGCGCACCTTCCTTTCCTGACAGCAGTGACAGGGCTCAAGTTGGTTTAGCTCATCCAGGTTTATGTATATGGAACCCCTTCTAACTCTCCAGGATCCCAACCATCCCTCTTCATGAGCCTTTGAGGGAAACACGACAAGTGTTACTGTCTCCTTTCTACAGGTAAGAAAACCGAAGCTCAGGGGAATGACAGGACTTGGCCCGGGAATCATGGGCACCAAATAGCGGAGTCAGCCCAGAATCTAATTCTCTGGGCTTCACATCCCAAACTATGACATTTTCCAGATGATTATTGGAAAATAGGTTTTGCCTTTTGCCTTTCACTGTTTTGCTGTCCACTTTCTGGAGTTTTCTCATCATGGGCAGTGAGCAGGGCCTGAGTCCTTTGAAGCCTCATGAGACGTGAGGCTACTCCTGCAGGTGAGGCTACTTCTGCAGGCAAGGCTACTCCTGCAGGTGAGGCTACTCCTGCAGGTCTGGCGATGTGAATATGAACAGCCCGCGGGAGCGAGAGGTGCTCCAGGCTGAGAAGGAATGGCATTACCAGTACTACCTAGCGGATGTCACAGCCATGAAAACAAAACAATCACTTGTTAAGTAGGCACATAGCTACGCAAATGGCAGGTAGCAGAGTGTAGAGGGACGGCCCAAGGACTCTCTGTGGGGCCTGCCTCAGCCAGTTACGCAGAACAAGCCCCTGAAGGAGGAAGGAGAGAGGACACAGCGTTAGCATGACCCAGGCCCACATTATATTAGCCTCTTTTGGAAAAAGAATACGTGGCTCTTGCAATGAGGTGAATTTCAGAGTTTAAGCAAATGCAGTTTCCTGAAGTAAGGTGAGGCTGACACAATCTCAGTTCCAGAGCTGGAGATCCAGGCTGGCGGGCCAGCTGCAATGCTTTCCATCAGGGAAGCCTCTTCTTTGACCCTCAGTTCTTGCAGTGGAAATGGGAAGATTAACAACACTGAAGGACTTAGGAAGGCACAACGTTGCCCCAAGAATCAACTGCCGCCAAAAAAGTTTTAAAGATTTTTCCATTGAAAAGCTTTTGGTCAAATGTTAAATCGCCATGAGTTACTATTTTATCATATGCTAACATGTTATTTCTAAGCGTTCTGGACACACAAATGTGCACAGTTGTTCTCAGTTTTCAGGCACATTGAGAAGACTCTTCTGTCTCAAACACCCTCCTAGATGCATCATGCTGCGTGGGCTTTCGGGAGCTAGTCTTACATGAAGTAAATACCAGCAGGGGCTCCTTGAGATTTGAGAGCATCGCTAGGTGGTCCTGGAGACAGAGATTACCCTCTGCAGTGCAGTCTCCAGGCAGACCCAGCCTCTCCTCAAGGGACCTAAAAGGAAACGAGCAAATTATCTTCTATTTCTTTCCTTAAATTAGCGTTTCTCAATGGACTGATTGGGACTAAAGGTTTACTACATTTTTTCTCACTTAATTTGTATAATTGCATATGTCTAAGGACGTATAATCTGCACAGTTATTTCTCTATGTCTTTCACTTTAAAATAAGCATGGTTTCATTTGACAATATTTGACCAATTATGCATTCTTTTGAATTTAAAATTATCTCAAAAAAACAGGTCTGGGTGCCTGTGTTTATGTACTGCAAGTATTATGGGTGTGTAAATACAGATACAAATAAATGCATGTATATATATTTTATGGGTATACAGACATTGTACATATATGTATATATGTAATTTAAACTTGAGCAAATCAGTCAAATATGACTTGAAAAATTCTCCTTTGTAAAATTATTAATTTAGTTTTTATCAATAAATATGTAATGAACAATAATTGTATGCAATACCATACTTGGTATAATTACATGAAAAAGATGGAAAGTATACCTGTGAATTGTGAATTCAGGGCACAACAGTATAATAAAGATGCTAATCTTACTAAAAATACATCCTTACAAACTCATTTATTGCTAACAATTAATGAGTTATGTATTCATATTTACCTGTGACATTTGGAATGGGCTCAGATAATTTAAAAACAAACAAAAAAGCATTCTGCTAGCCTCCTCCCCTGCTGCCACTTTCTCCAGGGTGCTGATATGCACCCAATCCATATCCAACCCAGGCTTTTCTCACATGTGGTTCTGGATCCATATAAAACTTGAAGGACATCCACATTTCTACCGCCATCAGACCCCAAAGTGAGTTGACAAAAATCCACTGAGACTCAATTTTTTATTGCATTGGCTTCCCAGTCCCAATAATATATAATATATATGTATATAATCTATATATTAATATATATATGTATATGTATTTGAGATGGAGTTTCTTTCTTGTTTCCCACACTGGAGTGCAGTTGTGCAGTCTTGGTTCACTGCAACCTTCGCCTCCCCGGTTCAAGTTATTCTCCTGCCTCAGCCTCCCAAGTAGCTGGGATTACAGAAGCCCGCTACCATGCCTGGTTAATTTTTTTGTATTTTTAGTAGAGATGAGGTTTCACCATGTTGGCCAGGATGGTCTCGAACTCCTGACCTCAGGTGATCCGCCCGCCTCAGCCTTCCAAAGTGCTGGGATTACAGGCATGAGCCACCGCGCCCAGCCCCTAGTCCCAATAACTAAATGTGTATTTTGGTGACTTTTATTCTTTTTGCTTCAAGCAATCCTTCTCCCAAATTCTGTAAACATCAGCCCCACAGCTCAGAACGTCCAAACTAAACCCATTATCCTTTCTCCCCACCTTTTTCTTTCCACATGTGTCAGTCCAGTCTGTATCAGTCCAGTCTCTGACACAGCAATCTAGGTTTCTCACAGGATTCCTTTCTTCTCTCCCTCAGCTACTCATTCATCAAGTATTCGTGCAAAACCCTGTTCACAACTTTCTCCCCTTGAACCTGTCACTGGCCAAACTTGGAGTTTCACGATCTCTAGTTTGCACTTTTAAATTTTATCCTGTTTGGTTTGTGTATTTTTTCTTTCACATTTTTCATCTCTTGTCTATACTAACACTAGAAAAGCTTTATAAAACACACATTGAGTCATGGTATCTCCCGCTTCAAACCTTTCAGCCCTGTCCCCAGGTTTAGAAGGTGAAGTGCACAGATGTTTTAGTGGGAACAGACCATGCGTGACACGCTCCATCTCATCTCTCCATCAACATCTTTAAGTACCCCCACTCCTGCCACCATCATAAGCAACATCTCTGTCCTCATGATTTATGCATCTCAGTGCGAGGCAATTATGTGTTTCCCTCTAAATGTTCTATGATCTTACTAAGGGCAAACTTCATTTATTTGATCTTTGAACCTCCAGCATGCGTCATGGTGCCTAGTTTAATAAAGAGTGTTTTTTAAATGAGGAAATAAATGATTACAGAAAAGAATGAAATGTGTTTCCTTAAGAAGCCTATTCCTTGTGATCAATAGTAAGAATTTAAAGATTATTAAGAGACAATATTTATTCTTAAGGCGATGAAGCTTAGTGCCAAAGAACAGGATTTCTCAGCCTCATCATTATTGCCAATATAGACCTGAGAATTTTTTGCTGGTCCTGTGCATTGCAGGACGTTTATCAGCACCCCTGGCCTCTACCCACTAGATGCCAGTAGCACCCTATTCTCCCAGTTGTGACAGCCAAAAATGTCTCCAGGCATTGCCAGATGTCCTCTGAGGTATAAGATCAACCCCATTTGAAAACCACTGCCGCAGAAGCACCAAACACCCGTGGGTCTCCGTGTCACTAACTGAATAGTAATAATAAGAATAACTCATATTGAACTTGCAAAGAGGGGCATGTGCTGTGTTGAGACGTTTTCATTACTGTTTTAATTATTTTTCTCAGGGTAATATATACAGCAGCTCCAGAAGTTAGTTTTTTATTATCAGTTTTACAAATGAGAAAACAAACGTTCAGGGAAGTTCAGTAAAGATTACGTATCTGTTAAGAGGTGGAAAACAGCTTGGCCTCAGATAATACTCGTCTAGTCTTAGGCTGTGCCCTTAGGCATAAAGTTTAGCTTAACCTTGATGCCTTTTAAATAAGGAAGATTCTATTAAATATACCTGCATTCAATACAATTTAAAACAAAGAATAAGAAATATCAGTAAGAATTGATCACTACTCAGTCCATCAATATCTAAATGTATAGTCCTGTGTTTATATATAAGCTCCTTCTGAAAATTAATAGTGTGTAAATATTTTGCCTTATTTCTTTTTCTTAAGTCTCAGAGAATATTAAAATTCTCAGTATCTCAAATAATATCTTTATTTGTAAAGTTATAAAATTGCACTGCGGAATTTCAATCTCTATACTTCTGTTCATTTCAAATGTAGCCTCAGCCTTAAGACTATAAAGCCATTTTAAAATAAGAAATTTGTGGCTGAAGTTATAGATGCTAGGGGATTAAAAGATGAGTACATTGCTCAATGAAAGAGCAGACAACAATACTAGGGCTTAATATACAACATTAGGAATAGATGTTAGTTTTATTTTTTTTATTAAGACTTTACCAACATTCCTGTGTGGGTGTTTATAGCAGAAATTAGAAATCAGAGCAGTGAAATTCTGGAATAATTAGATATTCATCTTAGAGTATTTCTGCATTTTATTCTTTTCTGTAATCATTTATTTCCTCATTTAAAAAAACACTATTATACCAGATATTTTACTATATCTTTTTAAATCAACATATCAATAATGTTTGTGACTGACTGACAATAATTTTATCAGCCAAAGAAAATGTGATACTCTAAATATGTTTTCCTTAAAGAGTTTATATTTGCCAGAACCTGTGCTTATAACAATTGTACAAGTTGAAATATAATTCAGAGCAAAATTAATAGTGATAATTACCCACGTTCCTCTTCAAAAGCTCAATACTTCATAAACACATATCTGAACATTAATTATCCAAATATCTTAATCTGAAAGTAATAGACCTTTTGATTCATGTTTGGAATGTTAAAAAATAGAATAACATTAAAATTCTCAATACATCAGTCTACTGAATTATGATAAGGTATCCTGTTGCCTCTTAAATAAGGAAGATTCTATTAAATACACCTGCATTCAATACGATGTAATACAAAGAATAAGAAATATCAGTAAGAATTGATCAATACTCAGTCCATCAATATCTGATTGTATAGTCCTGTGCTTATATATAAACTTCTTCTGAAAATTTGTAGTGTTAAGTGTGAATGTTTTGCTTTTTTTTTTTTTTTCTTAAGTCTCAGATTTGGATCTGTATTTGGAAGAGTACAGGTTTCTAAAAATAAAATTTGATACAATTAAACAAAGCTGTGTCAATCCCTTCCAAACTCAGTTGCTTGGCATATGAAACCCTAAACGATACATCTCTTTCTAGTTCTTGTTATTGTCACCAGAAAAAGTCACAAAATCTGCACATTTAGAAAAGAGAGCTTTAATTCTAAAGTCGAGCAGAGCAACCTGCAGGCAAGAAGCATAGCTCGTGGCTGAAAATGAGAAGCAGGTGTTTTGAGGGAGGAAAAGATAAGACAGGAATTTGTGCTGCATGGGTTGGCTAAGTATACATATTCAACAGGTTAAAGGAGGAGATATGAATAGCCACAAATGTGCTGCACACATGCATACTAAGCTAACATGTATGTTACATACGTCTATGTTCAGATATATAGAGATATAACATTTCCGTATATTTCAGTTAGGCTCTTATACATCAAAAGGTGAAGCAGAGGGCATGAAGACATTCAATGCACAGCCTCCATAAACTGAACAGATACACTTCATGGTCCTGTTCTCTTACAAGAAAGGAATGTTGCTTAGCTGCAATGTTGAAGCTGCAAAAAGGAAAGGGCAGCATCAGGTGGTGGGTTGAAATCAGCCGTGGAGCAAGCCTGTAGTCTGAGCTACTTGGGAGGCTGAAGCAGGAGAATTGCTTGAACCTGGGAGGCGGATGTTGCAATGAGCCGAGATCGTGCCCCTGCACTCCAGCCTGGGTGACAGAGCGAGAGACTCCATCTCAAAAAAAAAAAAATATTTAGCTCCTGGCACACAGTTGATCCTCAAATCTTAGAAGCATGCATTTAGTAGAGAGATGGAAATAACCCATTTTGTAGTTTTATCTCCCTGTCTTATCACTAAATCCTTTACGTTTTCCAGCAAGATGATTGTCATAAAATGTACCTTCTTAAGAGAGCTTAGGATTTAGCAAAGCCACCATTTACAATTATTTGTAAATGTACATTAAACTAATGCCACTGACATGAAAAATAGTTTTCAAGTTATTACTTAATGTTTTATTGACACAATTATTTTTATATTTTTATTTTTATTTTTTATTTTTAAATAAATTTTTAATAAAAACTTCTTGCTGAAAAGCACAGGGAAATGATAAAGCACTTAGAAAAGAATAAGACATTCCCATCATAGTTCTCACATGTAAAGAGATTGGAAGTCAGTACTCTCCTCCTTACAGTAATAAAGAAAAATGCTGAACAAACTGAAAAATCAACTTTTTTTTGTATTCTTCAGAGAATTGAGGTTACAAATCACCATCCTGAACTCTCAAAAGAAAAGTAAATACAGAGAATCACAGCAGAGATTAATTTACCTGGAGCCAAAGTTGTTGGAGCCATAAACTAGTACAAACTCTAACTGGTTATTTTAATGAATTGCTGGAGGCTACATGTGTCAAAGCAGGAGGCTGAGATATGAGAGGAGGGGGAGTTATGGTTTTAGGGGATCCCTCACTTTGCATGGGTTTTCCCTACAGGCACTGCACCGATTTCTCTTGAGAAAGGTTCAAGGAAGAGCCTGCCCCTCTCTAGGGGGAAGGGCACCATTTGCGAAGTACAGAGTATTCTACGTAACAAAGGCCAACTACCCAAGCAAAAACTATCCCAGAGCTTTAGTCCACTCAGGCAAGGGCATTTCTTCACTCCAGATCTCTTTGGGCTCACTGTGTTGCCAAACACGGGGGAAGTGAAACCTAAGAAACACTTGTGAAGGTCACAGTCCAAGGACTCAGGTGCACTAAAAGCTTGAGATTTACTCATAAGATTAGAGATTCTATGATTATAGAACATTTCCCCTTCCTGGAAACTTACCATGGCAGCAACAGGGCTCCGGTATGATAACAGTGGATTACAGTTCAAAGAACTAAAAGTCACAGACTGTTTAAGGAGGAGTTCTTAGGGGAAGCTCAGTTTCAACAAAAGAGATGAAAACAAGGGCACTAAAGGAATTTGGACCCTCTGACACCTACAGATACAACAAACATTAAATACAGCCTTACTCCTAGCCAGATCAACATAAAACCTCACACTAAAAACCTATTTAGCCCAACATTTTGATTCCTGCCTGTAATTCCAACTACTAGAGAGGCTGAGGCAAGAGGATTGTTTGAGGCCAGGAGTTCAAGACCAGCCTGGGCAACATAGGGAGAGCTTCATCTCTAAAAAAAAAAAAAAAAAAATTAAAATAAGTACATAAATAAAAGGGTGTTTACCTCAGTTTCTATTACTACCTGATATATCACATCTGCCTTTGAACAACAATCACAACAAAATACAAGGCCTGGTAAAATGCAAGCAAAAAACAGTCTGAAAAGACAAAGCAAGCTACAAAAGTTGACTGAGATTTTCAAATTGTCACACAGGGAATTTAAAATACTCATGTACTAAGGATTCTAATTTAAAAAGTGGACAACATGCAAGAAGAGATGGGTGATATAAGCAGATAAATGGAAATTCTAAGAAAGAATAAAAAAATACTAGAAATAAAAACATCGTAACTAAAAGGAAGAACAGCACCGTGGGGTCCTCAGCAAACTGGATTCATCTCAGGGAAAAAAATCTAGTAATGAAGAGCTTGAAGATAAGTCAATAGAAACTTCCCAAACTAAAATGTAAAGAAAACTTAAGAAATATAATATTTCTCCTTATTTGCTCTTTCTAGATTTATTGAACATTATAGATGATTATTTTCCATGTACTCCCTTAGCAACAGAAGCAGAGGAAATACTTCTTAACTCCCTCTATAAAAGGAGCATTACCTTAATACCAAAACCAAACAAAAACATTACAAGAAAGGTCAACTACAGGCCAATATATTCCATGAGATTATATGCAAAATGTCCTCAAAATATATTGGCAAATTGAATCTAAAAATATGTAAAAAATAATGTATACCTTGCTCAAGTGGCATGTATACTAGGTATGCAAAGTTGTTTAACATTCAAAAATCAATTCATGTAATCTAGCATATTAACAGACCAAACAAAAAATATGTAGTTATATAAATTAATGCAAAAATTTAGGGAAAGCATTGGATATAATGCTACACCCATCTACATTAAATTTTTTTCAGAAAAATAGGTATAAAGCAAGCTTAAATTCTTGAAGAATATCTACAAAAAGCCTGTAACTGACATACTTAATGGTGACAAGTTCAGTACTTTACTCCTAAGATCAGGTACAAGTCAAAAATATCCATGTTGCCTCCTCTCATCATTCCCACTCAACATTGAATTGGAAGTCCTAGAGATAAAGGAAATAAAAGACATATAGATTGGTAATACATAAATAAAATTGTGTATATTCACAACTGACATGACTGTCATGTAGAAATCCCAAATAATTGAATTGTAAACTTCTGGAATTAATAAGTGATTACAGCAATGGTGTAAGACACTAGGTTAATATAGAGTTTATCACTTTTCAACATATGAAAAATTAGCAATGGGAATGTGAAATTAAGTACAGATTATATATGTAAAAAACTAAAAAATCATGACTAAAAGGGACATATTCTGTGTTTATGGATTGAAAAACTCAATATTGTTTAAAAGTCCATTTTTGCCATCCTGATTTTTAGATTCAATGTAATTGCAATTAAAATTCCAGCAAGCTATTTTGCAGATATTTACAAATTGAGTCTAAAGCGTATGTGATAAAACAAAAGACCCAAAATATCTAAAAACACTCAAGAAGAACAAAGTTGAAAGAATAATACAACCTGATGTCAAGATGTGACACTGCAGTAATCAAGACAGCATGGTGTTAGAAAACAAACAAACAAAAAAATAGATTGATAGAAAATAATAGAGTGCAGAAATAGAATGACATAAATATAGTTACTAATCTTTGGCAAATAACAATGGCAATTTAATAAAGAAAGGGTTGTCTTTTAAATATACAGTACAGAAACAACTAGATGTCTATATAAAATCATGATCATCATAATTATCCACCTAAATGTACAAAACAAAACTGCAAAATGTTTAGAGAAAAACATAGGAGCAAAATCTATGTTACACTGAGTCGGTGATTTTTTTAAGATACAAATCCAGAAGAGTAATTCTTAAAAGGGAAAAAATTAAATGGGTGCATTTTAAAATTAAAAATAATTTTAATTCTTTGTCTATGAAAGACACTGTGAAGAGAATCAAAAGATAAGACACAGGCTGAGACAAAATGTTTCCAAAACACATATCTGATAAAGGATTATATCTAAAAAAATGAAGAACACTTGAAACAAGAATAATAAAATAAAAAATCAAGCTTCCCCTTTTTCCGGCTGTACTCTTTGAAAGGAAGCCAATATGCTCTGCTCACACCTAGGGGTATTTTTATTAAAAAATAAAAAATCTTTTAAATATGTTCAAAACATATGAACCAACATATCACTAAGGAAGATATAAAGATAGCAAATAAACATTTAAAAGGATGTTCAGCATCATTTGACATTATGAAATTGAAAATTAAAATAATAATGTCATCTAATAGGTTTTTAGTCATACCAGTTAGAATGTCTAAAATTCAAAATACTGACGATGCCAGTTGTTGGAGAATATGCAGAGAAACAGGAACTCTCACTCATTGCTGATTGAAATGGTAAATGTTACAGCTGCTTCAGTAGATAGTTTGGAAATTTTTAACAAAGCTAAACATAGTCTTAACATATGACACAGAAATCACATTTCTAGGTATTTATCCAAATTGATTTGAAACTTTGTACCAATGAAATGCCTGTACCTGAATATTCCTAGCAACTTTACTAATAATCACAAAATACTGAAAGCAACCAAGATGTCCTTCGATAGGTGAATGGGTAAACAAACTATGGCAAATCTATATGCTGAATATTATCTAGCAATGGAAAAATTGAGCCATCAAGCAAAAGAAAAAACATAAATAGGCCTTAAATGTGTATTGTTAAGGGAAAAAAGCTAATCTGAAGGGGCTTTATGCTGTATAATTCCAATTATGTGACATTCTGGAAAAGGCAGAACTAGAGCATGGTAAAGAAAAATAGATCAGTTCCTTCCAGGGGTTTTTTGAAGAGTGGAAATGGCTAAATAGGTGAAACACAGGAGAATTTTTAGATAGTAAAATTATTTTGCATGATACTGAATGATAGATTCATGACATTATGCTCTTTGTTAAAATGCATGGAACTTTATAGCACGAAGAGTGAACCTTAGTGTATGCAAATCTGATAAATCATTTATGAGGTCAGGGGTTCCCATAATGGAATGCAGAATGTAACAAAACAAATGAACCATATTACAAATACATGAAACAAGTTCACTGAGGAGGTTGAGGGGTAAGGTCCTGGCTCCAGTAACTTGGGAAATGAGCACTGCAGGTACGTAAGACTAAAGACAAATTAAACTGCACATGAGCACTATACCCTGGATGATAAAGTTGTTTCCCACGGAGTTACATTTTAGCAATTCTGATACTGCTACAACTGTACCTCGGAATCCAACAATAAAGGAAATGGATGGTGGGATGAAAATTTACAGATAACCAAGAGAGAGGAGACCAGAATAATCGATACAGTAATGAATTAAAGTTGTACACATCAGTATGAACTCATTTTAGCTTAAGAAAGATACAGACTACCATGGTTTGAATGTGTCCCCAAAACTTCATGTGTTAAAAACTTAATTCCCAAATGTATATGTTGATTGGAGGTGAGACATTTGGGAGTTAATTAGAAATAGATAATATCAGGGTGGGGACCCTATGATAGGACTGGTGGGTTTATAAAAAAATGGAAGAGAGACATGAGCTGACATGCACACTCTTGCCCTCTTGCCATGGGATTCCCTGTGCCATGTTATGACACAGCAAGAAGACCCTCACCAGATGCTGGTGGCATGCTTTTGGACTTCCCAGCCTCCAGGACTGTAAAAAATAAATCTGTTTTTTAACACATTACCTAGTCTGGCATATTCTGTCATGACCATAGAGAACAAACTAAAGCACATGCAGTAACATATAGCAGCATTTTTATTCATATATATGGAAAGCCTGGAAGCAATGACATCGTAGTTGCAACAAACACACCTAGTAGCTATGTCTTGGTTTTTAATATTATTCTCCAATGCAAAAAAAAAAAAAACAAAATGAAAAACACAAAACAAACAAACAAAAAACCGCAGAATTATTTGGATGAATGGATGTTTCCAGGATTAGAGCAGAAAATATGTAAGATGAGCCTGGACCATCTTATAATGTCAGAAAGTAAGTATGATAATTTAAACATGCCCCCTGCAAAATTCAGGTGTTGTCAGTGTGACACTATTAAAAGGTGGGACCTCTAAGAGGTGATTAGGCCATGACAGCCACACCATTATTAATGAGATTAAGGCACTGGTAAAATACGTTTCACTCCCCATTCAGCTAGCTTGCTCTTCAGCTATTCTGCCATGTGAAGACAAGACATTCCACCCTCCTGGAAAAATCCCTCATGAGACAGTCAAACCTGTAGGCACCTTGATCTTGAACTTAGCAGCCATCAGAACTACAAGCAAATACGTGTTTACTATTTATAAACTACCCAGTCTGTGATATTCTGTTATAGCAGCACAAATGAACTAGGACAAAACAACACAAAATCAGAAACACACACACAGTTACGTAGATGTGACGAGTTAACACAGCCAAGCAACAAGCTCCCGATGGCCAAAGCTGGGACAATTTGAGGAATAAAATAACAAAGACAGACTTGATAATAAGTTAAAGTATAGAGCAAATACCCATGAGTCCACACTGATGTAAATATATTATTGAATAAAGAAATAAATAGGAATGAGAAACAATTTTCTTATGCAAAAAAAAGAGAAAAAAATCCAAACAATGTATATGCTCTACCTCCAAGGAGGTGCAGTCCAGCGCTGCATCCCCTAGGTGTGAGCTGAGCATACTGGCTTCCTTTCAAAGAGTACAGCCGGAAAAAGGGGAAGCTTGACAAACACTGCTTCAGCCAGGTGATGAAGAGTGACATTGACAATTATAAGTCATTTTGATGGTATATGCACTTGATATAAGGTGATAACAATGACAGTTTATCTCTGTGGTCTTCCTTTTTCAAACTCACAGCCCAGTCTAATCATGAGATAAACATCAGACAAATCCCGAGTAAAGGACATTCTACAAAATACCTGGCCAGTGCTCTTCAAACCTATAAAGTAATCAAAAACAAGCGAAACCTGAGAAGCTGTCACAGCCCAGAAGTGCCTAAGGAAACACGGTGACTATGTGGAATGTGGTTTTTGGCTGCAAACCTGGAACAAAAAAAAAAGATATTAAGTAAAACCCAGAGAAAGCTAAATAAAACATTGGTTTTAGTTAATAAGAATGTATTAATATTGTTTTTCAATTGTAAAAGGCTATATTATAATAAATAAGATCTTTACTAGGAGAACTTGAGAGTGAGATTTAACAGCACTCTCTGAACTCTCTACAGAGACTGTGATTTTTTTCTGTAGATCAAAATCTGTTATAAGTCAAAACATCTATTTTTAAAAAAGACAAAATAGTGAGATTACCCCAATTTCTGGACAGTTACATTAATATAGATTGCAACGAAATCATTCAGTGTAAAGTGTTTGAATTTAGAAGATGGATTTTTGAGCCACACATCATCTCAGAATGCCTGTAGCTCCCAGTGTCTTGATTTAAAATGTGGAGACCGAGTCTCCAATAAGTCAAATGACTTGTGTAAATTCCTCCAGGGATCGAATCAGCTTAGAAATAATCTCCTTTGTTCCCAGGCCATATTTCCACCCCATGAACAATGCTGCCCTTTTAAATATCTTCATTTACAAGTCATGCTTCAGGAAATGTGACTAAATCAATAACATTTAAGTTCTATCAGGTTGGTGCAAAAGAAATTGCAGTTTTGGTCATTACTTTTAATGGCAAAAAATGCAACTACTTTTCACCAAACTAATAAAGAGTTTGATTGTCCAAGTTCTTTGCTGAAGACTGTTTTGTTTTTCTGTGAAACATACTGAGCTCCTCAGATTCAGGCTTGTGTGTGTGTGGTAAGTATATAAGTATAGCATATGCATATTCCTCCTTTAGGTATTCCAAGTACATGGAGGTGCTTGAGGGTCAGTTTGTAATCTGGAGAGTTTCCTGCAGAGATTGGCAGAGAGGAGGCTATGCAATTGATTTATTTATGCATTGCTCCCAAGCATTTTGGAATAAAATAACGCCAAACAGTAACAGTATAACAGGAGTGTAGAAAAAGAGGAAAGGGAAGATAACTTCGACTCTCTGAAGTACTTCCAGGTTAGCGGATGACAATATGTCACATCTTTTTAACAGTGAGGTAAGTAATAGGAAAGCATGAGGTTTGGAAGAAAGGAGGAAAAAGTAGTCTGCGAATGAAAGACTGTGAGCTCCAGAAGTATCAGCCTTAAGTGCTCCAAGTCAGGACCAGAGGGACCCATAGGGCATTCTAGAGCCTCACAGGCAGGCCAGGAGTGTTCTGCTCACATCTCTGGGGGAATAATCTGCCTTTTAAAGGAGTTACCTGCAGCTCAGTTACAAATAACGAAACCAATTCAGCTCATTAAGAGAAACTCCACAGGTACCATCCACAGGAGAATCCAGTAAAAACTCTTTCAGAGTTTCTTACAGGCTGATTTTACCATTTCCTCCTGTCTTCAGCAGCTGATGTATTTACAAACATGTAGGAACATAAGGCAATTGGTAAGTCATTAAACACTGTGGAATATGCATTAGGGACATTGTATATAGAGTGCTGAATACCTAACCTCAATTTCCACTGGGAATGAGGTAGGAGAGAATGGCTCCAGATGGTAGGAAGGTCTTAGGGCAGCAGTCAGGAAAAACTTCTGGATACCAAAACTTAAATAGGATGGGGAATTGGGAGAACTAGTGACAAAACCAGAAATAATCATTTATATGTCACACTCTTTGCCCTAGAATGAGAATTTTACTTTATTTTCTTATCTTCTTTTTAGGACAGGTTCTCACTCTGTTGCCCAGGCTGCAGTGCAGTGGTGCAATCACGGCTCACTGCAGCCTCAGCCTCTTGGGCTCAAGTGATCCTCCTGCCCCAGTCTCTTGAGTAGCTTGAACTACAGGCACATGCCACCGTGCTCAGCTAATTTTTTGTGAAGATGGGGTCTCACTATGTTGCCCAGGCTGGTCTCAAACTCCTGGGCCCAAGTGATCTTCCTGCCTAGGCCTCCCAAAGTGCCAGGATTGCAGCTGTGAGCCACTATGCCCAGCCTAGAATGAATATTTTAGAGACAACAGACGTAGGAAAAGATTAAGTCTAGGAAGGAAAATGCACTTAAGTGGAGTCAGTTGGAAAAGGATCTGGGCTCGCTGTGGGCCTGGGTGTGTGAGTATCAGACCCTCAAGCTGCCTGTCTGTCATGCCGGTGCGAGCAGATGGAAGCAAATTTCAGAAAGGCCTCGATGTTCGAACAGACCCAGGTTCTAGTAGATTTTCTTCTTTGTTTCCCTTCCACTTAATTAACTCCTTGCTTCCTTTCCTGACTCTTCTCATCCTGGAGCCATACTCCTGCATCCCTCTCCTCAAGCATCTACAGTGTCAACACTTGTAATAGCAAGGCCCGTCGTTTGAACAAGGCCAATGTGTCTCTTCAAGGACATCTTTCTCCTGGCTACTAGGGCACTGTTTCTGAAGCCCAGGCTACAGCAGAGCCTTAGTTCTGGATTCAGTTCTTGATTTCTGAGGCTGCCTCATCAGAATTTGAACTCGTTGTCATTTATTTACCCCATACCCTAAATATTCGCCCTCTCCACATTTCTTACCCAGCCCACTAACTGAAATTTAAGACCAGTCTTAGGTCTTTTTCTCATCATTGAGGAGATTCTACCATTTTCACCTTGGATTTGTCACCTGCCTAACCATCCTCCTAGCTTTGGACTTCATTCTCACACCTGAGATAGTGATTCTTTAGGTGTTATATACTTACCAATGTCTTATTACTAAGGATGCAAATATATTCCCAATGCATCATTTCAGAACTTTCTCATGAAGATAAATTTAAAAGGGCTCAAAATTTGTCTCCTGTAATGATGAATAAATGTCTTACAATAGTCAAATACAACATTTTAAAGGAAAGACATTATTGTGCCAACCTCTTCTGCATTGCTAAAGAGAATAATGCTGCACATTCCTCCGAAGCCATGAAATAGAGGTGCCCACAGAAGAAGCAGCTTGAAAAACAAAACAACAAAAAAAGAAGCAGCTTGAAAAAAATAATGCATGAAACGTTTAGTGCCAGCCCTGGTGATATTAGATGGTGCATGGAGAAGATTCCACTGCTTGCCTTCTCAGGCTGTTGCTTTATCCTATATTCAGGCGACACATCTTCTAACCCAGAGGCGCATGGCCCTCGTGCAGGAATGTAATTCTAATTGCTATGAAAATGCACGCTTCTCCCTTTGCGGTGGGTTCCAGTGCATACAAAAGTGAATTAACATAGGCTGCTAATCTATATTTTGCCCATGATCCAAAAATATTACAACTTTATTTTCTGAAATTTTAGATGATGCGGGAATAGAAATGACATGGGCTTCTACTTTGCTTAATTTATTGAAACTTAAATTTTTTTCATAAAATGACTGCCTTGAACTTATCAGATGAGATAGTTCACTTTTCCCTAGAGAGCTCTTCATTTTTTTTTTTTTTTTGATTTAGTGAAAACCATATGCTTTTACCTACAGGTGTACTTTATATTGCCTTTAGCAAACATGGGTGGATCTCTCTGCAACACATGAGAGATAAGGCTAACACCAGGTGAGTTAAATAAGTTTTTACTATATAAGTATATCATATTCTACTTAACTAATGATTACCTTATGAATTCTACACAACTAAAGATTACCTCATCCATCATCCAGTGCAGCGGTTTTGCCTCAGGGTTTAAGAAAGAAACTCTAACATTGTAGACACCACTTTCAGTATTTTAAAGCGCCTGATAACAAATTAGACATTCACCATTTAAGTCACAGAAAATGACTCACAATCAATTTATTTGCTTTCTTTCTTTCTATCCCTTCATTTCCTCCATTTTCCTCCCTTCCTTTTTCCCTTTCTCCCTTCCTTGTTTCCTTCATCCTTTCTTACTTTTCTTTTCTCTTTTCTTTTCTTTTCCCTCCCTTCCTTCCTTCCTTTCTTTTTTCTTTCTTTCTTTCTTTCTTTCCTTTCTTTTTCTTCTTTCTTTCTTTTTCTTCTTTCTTTTTCTTCTTTCTTTCCTTCTTTTTCTTTCTTCTTTACTTTCCATTTCTCTTTCCTCCCTCCCTTCCCCCCTCCCTCTCTTCCTTCCTTCCTTCCTTCTCTCTCCTCCTTTTTTTCTGCCTCCTTTCCTGTCTTCGTCCCTCCTTTCCTTCCTTCTTTCCTTCCTTTCTTCCTCCCTTCCTCTTTCATTTATTCCTTCCTCCCTTCATTCCTTCCTTCTCTTTCATTTCTTCCTTCCCTCCCTCGCTTCCTGTATCCCTTCCTCCCTTTCTGTCTTTCCCCTTCTTCTTCTACTCACTTTGTCTCACTCAATGTGGTGACATGTTCTCTCTGTGCTCCATCATTGAGTTACCTCTCTCCCCGGCGCCCACTGATGACAAAAGTCCAGTTTAGAAACCCTGCAGTGCTCATCTCAGTTTCCTCAGATACTTCCTGCTTGATTCCCTTCTGCTCTTTTATTTATTAGACTTTAGAATCTTAGATGTTCTCTTCCAGGCCATGGCATTTGGTCTTCTGAATGAATTCCTTAGTAATGACTTAAGAGAGTCAACCTTGCCCTTTTGTCTTGTCCTGGTTGAGCTACACCTGTGATTTCTGAACATCCAACCTCTCTGTCAGCACAGCCCCATGGCTGGTAGCTTTGTCTTTTATGTGCCAACTAGAAGCTCTGACTGGCAGCTCTCTGTTGATACATAATTGAATGGAAACATGTACTTAAGTTTATAGAATACAATACCATTGAATTGTAGTTTGCTTTTGTTTTTATTTTTTCCAAGCATGAGCTCCATGTGAAGCAAAAAAGGAATATTTTTACTTGAATAAACATGCAATACAGATCCATTACAATTCTTTCCCTTTAAACACCGGAAGTCCAGAAGTTGTAATGATTGGTTGGAGCATCCCTTCTTGTGAGCAGCAAAATCGTAATTCTGGGACACAGAAACTAAAATGCCAGCTTTCGAGTCAAGCCTAGCATACCAAACGTTATTCCAGAAGTCCAGAAGAATAGAAATGAAAGTTTTTAAAAAATAGTAAGTGAAGAATCACTTTATAAGCCAGTTCACTAAATCAATTACTGTGGAGAATAGAAATTCTGGGTCACTTGTCTGTCTCAGTGACAAGTAGTAGGTATGAGGTCTGATGACTTTTCTGAAATAAAATATTTGACAATAGAAAACTGAAAAAAAGTGTGACATGTTTAACCCTTCCATATTTCCTCTCCCTGCCCAGGGAAGGGCTTATGATCCTTTCCTAGGCCATGGTGCTTAAAGGTTGCACTGGTACAGGAAGTAGATGAAGCAGACATCTAGCTCTAAGGACTCAGTAGAGCACTACAGTCAGGGTTTTTAGGAGCTGTGAATGTGCAGCCAAGACATAAGACCAGCCACTGGTCAGAAAGTTAGGGGCAAATCGGTAAGTCAGAAATCAAGCAGCAAAGTGGAAAAGCTTGGCTTCCAAATGAAACATGTAGCTAGAATAGGAGGGGGTGATACAATGGAAGAGAAGATTGGAGAGAAGAAAGAACTCACCAACCTATGCTGATGCTGAACAAGTGCCAAGGATGAGCCAATGTTATTGAATCCTCATAACTGTCTTATCTCATTTAACAAATGAAGAACTTGAGGCTTTTAGAAGATAGGGAATTACGGGGATCACATAGCTAATATGAGGAAGAGAGGGCACATCTCAAGAGAGTCATGAAGATTAATGGAAACTAAACAGGCAAATATGGAACAAGAAAGAAAGCATCAGAGCCAAGGTACGTTGGACCTGAAGTATCTTCTCTCTTTGTAAGAAAAATTCTGTTTTCTAGGGTCTAATTAAAATGTTGGTGTATTAGTCCGTTTTCATGTTGCTGATAAAGACATACTTGAGACCGAGTAATTTATAAAGAAAAAGAGGTTTAATTGACTCACAATTCCACGTGGCTGGGGAGGCTTCACAATCATGTTGGAAGGTGAAAGGCATGTCTTACATGGTGGCAGGTGAGGAAAGAATGAGAGCCAAGTGAAAGGGGAAACTCCTTATAAAACCATCAGATCCTGTGAGACTTATTCACTACCATGAGAACAGTGTAGGGGAAACTGCCCCCATGATCCAATTATCTCCCACCAGGTCCCTCCCACAACACATGGGAATTATGGGAGCTACAATTCAAGATGAGATTTGGGTGGGGACACAGCCACACCATATCAATTTGGAACAAACTGTAGCAAAAGACAGCGAGTGAGACAGGAATGCCTGTTGATTCTGGCCCCTGTTCTTAGCCGAAGGAGACAACACCATGTACCCACCACTTATGACCATAGTAGAAATACCTTCCAGGTGGGTGAGGCTGTGCACTGAGCCTGCACACTTCAAACTTATTTTTCACTTTAAAGTCTACATTTTAAAGTCCTTTACAATATTAACATAACTCATACATCTCCAAGTTAAACAGAAAATTAGTCTAGAATTGAATGTAGGTGGTTACTGCAGGATAAGCACTTATAAATTACCAACCAGTACTGCTCTCTGTGCTTTTCTTATTCCCCACGTTACAGAGGAGAAAACTGAAGCAATAGAAAATGAGTAACTGAACCAGCATTAAGCCATCTTGAAATCAGAAGGAACTGGGATTTAAACTGGAGTCTGTTTTACTCTAAATCCTATGTTCTTTTCATTGTATCTTATAAATGTCAATCAAAAAATTCCTGTGAATTATTCTCTTATGCCATTCCCGCATACAAATTCTCCAAACGCAAGTCAAACAGCTGAAACAGACCAACATAGCTAATACCAAGAGTTGTATTTTCGTATAATAGTTTCCTCAGAATCATCATTATTTCTCAAAAGTCATTTTGTATTCATGCTTTATTGTCTATTTCTTTGAACTTTAAAAACAACCAAAAATCTACGGCAATCTCATAGTTGTGTGCTTATTTTTTCACAACTGGATCAAATTCAATGCTTCTAAACTCCCCTGGCTATTATTTTAGACATGGACATTTCATCAGGAATATTAGAAGAGCAATGGAGGGAACAACGAAATCTCATCTTGCCGTACGTTTTGCCCCAATTTATTTTTCATGGCTTTGTGATTGTTATATTTTCCATAAAATTGATCTTCATGTAGACTGTTATGGTGAATTTCACAGTGGCAAATACAATTATCCCCCAATGGAGAAAGTGTAGTACTTGTCTACCTCACTGCAGAGTGCGATCTTAGCATGTAAACAGTTATTGTGGGGGGATCATACCAGATTTCAGCTTGATCAGGGAGCGTAGAGTTGACACATGTCGGAGGTGAGAATTATATTGAGTATTCTTCATTAACAGTTGTGTTTGATCAGGGATTTAGAAGTTAGCACCTGTGAGAATGTGAGAATTGAATTCGGAACGGCTGACCTAAGTGGAATAGCTCCCTTGTTGTTGGTGGAGCTTAAGGCATTTGCTAGGAGATGTGTAGGAAAGCCAAGGTGAGGGATGTACATTGGAGGCACATGGTGATGCATTTCTATTTTTAGGGAAAAAAGAATCACTCATTGGATAATGTATTATTTCTACTTTGAATGCCTCCAGAATCTGACCACTTAAGACTTGGATATCTAATTTTGTCTTAAATTTAACAATTATTTATCTAAGGGTAAGGCAGCATAGCTCACTAGAAGGGAATTGTGTTTGGAGTTGGATAGTGCTGTTTGTATCTGGCCTCATTGAATTTTTTTTTTTTTTTTTTTGAGACAGTTTCACTCTTGTCATCCAGGCTGGAGTACAGTAGCACTATCTTGGCTCACTGCAACCTCCACCTCCTGAGTGTAAGTGATTCTCCTGCCTCAGCCTCCCAAGTAGCTGGGATTGCAGGCACCCACTACCATGCCCGACTAACTTTTTGGATTTTTAGTAGAGGCAGGGTTTCTTGGCTAGGCTGGTCGCAAACTCCTGACCTCAGGTGATCTGCCTACCTCAGCCTCCCAAAGTGCTGGAATTACAGGCGTCAGCCACCATGCCCGGCCCATTGATTTTTGTTGTGTAAACTTGGGCATGGATTTTCCTCTCTAAAGCTCAATTTCTCCATCAGTAAAATGAAAGTTATGATTCCTACCTAGCAAAAGTGATGAAAAGAGTTAATCTAATCCAAGTATAACACAGTTAGCAATAGCATCTAATACACAAGACAAACATTAAGCAAGTGTCCTCTTCTGAGACCTAGCACCTTCTCTTCCAGGTAAACTAAGCTTCTCCTTAGTTCCTAAATATATGTCTTGTTCACGTGGCTTCTGCGCTTCATCTGGGATACTGTTTTCTCTTGGATTATTTTACTTTCCTTTTCCTTTTGTTCAAATATTTCCCTCTTTGGGAAGTATTTATAGTAACAACAAAAATCCCTGTGTAAATCTCAAATTCAGATTTAACTGGGTACCCTGTATCTTTCTTTGCTAAATCTGGCACACCTACTCAAGGAGGTGTTGCCTTTTTAGACTTCAGGATTTGGATCCAGTTGTCTATGTGTCACTCACTAGACAGGTACCTAACACTCAATAAGTACTTATTGATTAGAAAGGTGAAAACTTATAACCCGTATCTTGCTTAGTTGTGTTTAGAATTGCTTTATTAAATACATTTCATTTATTTGTTTGAACTAGATTCTAAGTCTATGGACTCAGAGTCCTTAGTTTATTACAGTCATTATGGCATGTCAGTAAGAGTTAAAGTTCTTGGATTTCACAATTATGTGTGAAATTTCCCAGAAGAGAATAAGCTTAACACAATAGCTTTACTCAATGGCAGACTTTCAATATGGCTAAATCTTAAACTAAAAGAGTAATTGTCTTTTACATTGCAGCCAAAACGACCCTAATTAATGACTTTGCTAACAACCGGTTTTGCTTATAAGCACTTTCAGTTACTTTGTTAATTTAGGCATAAATATCCATCCAATACAAAATATATTGTTAGAAAGATTTTTTTAATTCCTCAAGCTTATTTTCTTTGTATTTATTTAGCTATTTATTTACCTGTTCAGTTACTTATAGTTAGAGAGGAAGCAAGCCAAAATACATTTATTGAGCATCTACTCTGTGCCAGGCACTTGATGAGAGAGGAATACAAGGAGATGACTGAGCCTACAGAACTTGGGCCCTGAGGCCACTGAAGCTGTTTCAAGAAGAGAAAAATTAAGAAACAATGAAGAAATAGATACAGTGCTGTATGTGTGTGTGTATGTGCGTGTGTGTACACATGCTTTTAGGTAGGTACTTTAAAGGGAAGAAATTCAAGGAAAAATATTGTTGGCTCAGCCCTCTTACCCCTATAGACATAAAGATTAACCTAAGGTGGCACACATTTTCTCAGAAAAGAGAAAGTTAAATTTGTATAAAACTATGACTGAATCATACATTTACTCTATTCTGCCTTATATTATCATTACTTGGGTCTCCACACTGAGTGGCCAAGAACCAAGTTGGGTCATGTGTGTAAAAGTATTTCTGCTCTCTTTTATTGTCTAAGCTTGTAAAGTCTTACAAAGGTTAGAGAGCAGCTTTAATAATGACACCCAATCTGAATCCATCAGCTGCTTCTTACTCTCATTGTCATAAGAATAAGCAGTGGTGGAAATTATTCCACAAATGCAAACACACACAGATGACCACAGCTCACTCCAGATTATTTTCTTATTCAGGATCCAAGGACAATGAGTATATAAATCTGAAAATGTAAAGGACACATCAGTCCATTAAATATTAACATGGCATTGCTTTTGAATTTGAAAATGTGTATTTTTTTAACTAAAATAATAAGATAGTCTTGAGATGTTTAATTTCTGGAATGTGGTAAATGTATAACTGTTTACCAAATAATATCCACAAACCCATCAAACAATGTATTTCCTTATATTAAGGTGAAGATTAATCAAATGCAATACAACTCTGGCATTTAATAACTTCAAATTACCATTAATTTTGGAAATACTTGTAAGTTACTTAATAGTTAACATTAATAAATATAGCAATATTTTAAAATATCAAGAAAACTACGTAACTTAACAGACCCAATACATTAAAACTTCATAAATTGCATGTCTTTCCTCGATTTCTTTTCAAGAAATCAGTGGAATTATAAACCATCCACAAACAGTTTTGAGACCAAGATCAAGGTGACTGGCATCCAGATGGTAATGGTGAGATGTGGATATCATAGCCTTCTTTGACTTTAACTCTATGATTTAAGTAAAATAATGGGGTCTATAAGCATTACACGGAAAACCAAATCTTGAGGAAGCAAACGGCATGAAAAAAGAAAGCACAGTGGTACCTGTCCAAACACTGAAGCCAAGGGAAGAGAGAGAAATCTGAAGAAAGAAGATGTGTAAAGCCATGGGATACCGAGATGAATTCTGTGCTGAAATGAGGATATGGAGTGTCTTTATGCATCATGGGCTAGCATAAAGGGAGATAACACTGTAGGCAAATGCTCAATCTCTGCTCTCAGGTCAAAGATCCTCTGGGGAGATAGATAACCAAAAACGATCATTCCATGGGACCTGTGTGAAGGTAGTGGTGAGTACAGGGCCCCACATACAGTGGAATCCTAAGAGGGAAGGAGACAAAAATGAGTTTCAGGATTAGGGAATTCAAGTGATACATGTATTTTTTCTTTGTTTGTTTTTAGTTTTGCCACATGAAGACATTTTTGGCAGAACCAAGCTTGATGTTTCAAGTCTAAAAAATACTGAACATTCAGTGGTCCAGTTATCTTCTACAGAGAGAACAGAATTAATTTTCCTTTCAGTACTGATGGCTACCAGATTTTTACGTTCTGAGGGGAGAGAGTTGTTCTGGTTCACATCACACGCGCAGCACCTATCATAGAGCCCTATCATTGCAAGTACTTAGTCAGTGCCTATTGTTGAATAGATGAGGCCCTCAAAGAGGAGCCATTCTAGGTGTGGCTGATACAAGGTTCTCTTCCCTGCCTCATTCATCCCTAACTGCCAGAGGCCAGTGCACGGTGAAGACAGCACAGATGATGAGGAGGGCCCCTGCCTGTTGTCAATCCAGTTATTTGGCTTAATCTTCATCCTGATAGTCTATAAAAGATAAAACACTGCCTTCTCATTTCTGTAATTTCCTATATCTCCTTATTGAGAAATAGAAGCTCAATGAAAAGTCCTTCCCATTAGCTGGTTTTCACAATGCACACATGCTTAACACATACACACAGACATGCATGTGTGCATATACGCATGCATACGTACATCCACCCAACAAATCCCTGTGTGTAGACACCAGTTGATTTGTCTGGGGCTGGGTATGGTGTGTGCGGAGGGGGACAGGCTGGGAGGGATTCCCACGTGCTGAGCAGGGTACCAGCATCTCCTTAGCTCTTCCTGCCCCCACCTCATATTCTTAGACCTTGTTTTTCCCTCTCCTTATTCTAACGGTAACATTTCTTATTTTTAATTACTCTCTTCAGTTCTTTCCTCACTCAGTTCCCTCGGTGTATTTTTTATTTCTATTACAAAGCAAATCCTTATAGGCTATAGTGTATTGATAATCAACATGTGTTGATTATTTCAAACACGTCGAATTGTTCTCAGGTCATCTTTTGCAGTTTTTTAGTGTTACTAATAAGACATAATTACTCAGGCAGTTCTTTTGTCTATAATACATTTTACTAGGTTCCATTTTAGCTATTATTCATTTTATTTTGCGTTGAATACCTCTGGCAATGGTACATACTGTATGTTTTCTAGAAGACTGATAATATTCATTTATTTTTGGTGCAGAATGCGGAGGTCATCAGGATGGCAACAGTGTAGAATGTGAGCACATGTTGCTGTCAAAGGCAGGATTCTAACACGCTGCGCCTTCTGGCCCTACCACACTCACCCACACTGGGCATCTTCACTCCTAGGTGTGGGTCCCATCAGCCTGAAAGTCCCAAAGTTAGGTTTTCTCTTCATCTCAGGCCTTAAATCATCAAAATATGTTCATTCCTCCTGAAAATAATGTTTCCATGCAGTTACCATGAACTAATACTGTAATAAAGAATGGTCTTTTGTATTGATTCTTAAAAAAAGAGACCAATCACAAAATAGCTGCCGTTACTGAATAATGATTTAAAAACTCAAAAAAATCTGTAATGATACTAATAAAATTTGTATCTAACATACTTAATATAAATCATTTTGCCAAGAGAATGCTTAACATCATCCTTTGAGAGGGGGAAAATTCACAACTTTTCCACAAAGTAAACACTTTCTCCATGTCAGCCACGTTAACTATCAGGAAGTATTTTGTTACGAAATAGAAAATGAAGCTGTTTAAATAAAATGAACCGATGTCATACAGGAGTAACTCCAGAAAAAACTGAGGCATTATTTCGAGTGGATGATCAATCTTCTTTGATTCCATCACTCTGCTGACATCTTGTCTGTCTGTTAATGTCAAGAAGTTTGACTTATTTTCTAACCACACCATATCAAATGTCCTATTATTACCTTTCTGAGCATTTACTCAAGCGGAAGTCTTTCCAGATTCTGCTTGACTGTATCTCAGCAAGACTGGTGTCTCTTCTCCCTTGAGGAAAATGGGTGAATGCCACTGGTTTGCTGGTAAATGTTTGAGCACCAGCTATCCAAAAGAAAAAAAAGAAGAGTTGTAATTTGTGGTCTTGGTCAATTCCTGAGGTGTAACTATTTCCACCCTTGATGAATTAAAGCCACCAGTTTGACTGAGCTTAGAGTTGGGAAGAAACGTATGCATCACGAGTTGGGAGACCTGGCTCCAGCCACATGCTGAGGGTTGTGGACTTTCCTATTATTTGGGGAATTTATGAGATGAGAAGCTCCAACAGAGGAGTGGAGACCTTCCCCTAGATGTCTAGATGAGAATGGAAGAGAAGGGAGGTGTTTTGATAGAATCGTTTGTTAGTTGATGATTCCGATGAGTGTTCCAGGACAAGTTTGCAGCTTGGATTGGTCATATGTGTGGGAACAAGCAGTCAGGGCAATGAGCAGGTAAAGTCAATTCTGAAGCTACACGTATGTTTCTCGGTTATTTTCAAACTTTTATCCTAAGAATCACATACATTTCTAAATGCATTTCTAAAAAATGCAGATTTCTTAGTTTTTACCCAAGCTGAATCAGTCCTTCTAGAGAGAGCCCTGAGAAATTATATTACAGTAATTGTCATCACTGTAATTCTACTGATTAGGCAAGATTAGGAAACAGAGAAATTAAAACCTTGCCTTGGGATGTAATTATCCAAGGGAAAGAAGTAGAATGGTGATTTCTAATCCTAACTGTGCAACAGAATTACCCAGGGAAGTTTAAAAATTCTGCTGCTTCCTAGGCACTCCAGAGATTAGGATTCAATTTGTCTGGGGTTGTTGGGAAGGCTGGACATCTGTAGATTTAAAGAGCACCCAGGTGCTTCTGATATGCAGCCAGGCTGGGAAGTGCTGATGTGGTCCTCCTGAGAAGGGGATTGACAACAGCACTCGAGGGAAATCAACAGTTTAAGCTGAAGCGTGTCATGTCACAACTGCAGCTTATATGTTTATAAGTTTATCTTTCTCAACAAACTGTGTCCTCCCGGAGACAAGGGCTCACGTCTGCTTTCCTTCTGTGCCCTCAGCACTTAACCAGCAGTGGGCATATGGTAATCCTACAGTAAATGTTGAGTGAGTGAATGTCCTAATTGGCTTACCTCATTAATAACTTGGTGATAATGTGTTGATTAATGCATTATCTTGTTCTGAGTAACATATTTGTGTTTCTACGGGACCATCTGCAGACAATGACTTAACCCAGAGAAATACCTCCCCTGCTGTGGTAGGCAGGTGGGGGAGACATTTTTTATTAATCCTTTCTCTTTCATACAATGTGTATTATGTGGGCAGTTTATTTTTATTAGAAACAGTCTAGTGTCCTGGTGTATTTTATTTTTTAAGTGTGCCTTAAATATCAACTTCCCAGCTGAAAAGTACAGGGCAGGGCTTTGGAATAATTATTTTAAAAGAGATATAAAGTAGATAGTATTTCTATATTTACAAGCAGTTAAAGACATGCAGTGCTAGATAAGGTAAAAACTTCTCAAATGTGAAAAAAAATGGCATTTTCCTCATAAGCACAAAATATTCCAGAATGACAAACATTAATTTATTCCAAAAGCGTATTTTTCATTCTCAGTCCACAGCTCGTTTGGAGAACGAGCATAGCAAATATTCACGTGTGCTCCCAGCACCTGTGGTCTACTTGGTAAATAATGTGTATCCCAGTCTTCGCACTCATGACTAGTAGTGAAGGTATCCGTACCTGTGTTCCCTCTGTACACTTCTCCCATGTGTCTCACCTCTTCCTAGCTTGTTGTCTTGATTTTCTCAATGACAATTAAAATGGAATCCAATGAGAGAGAAGGGCTTCTTGCTTACTGCAATTTGTTCTGCTTGATTAATTTGAAGTGAACAATCACCCCGCTCTTCTCTGTGCGCTGGGAAGCCTGAGTGTCCTGAGGCCTGGGGAGGGAAGAAACTTCCGTGTCTGTCCCTGCAGCCTCCTCCACTGGGATGTGATGAAGGAAGGCCAGCTGGAGACGAGCAGTGTGGTTGTGGTTTGCATCTGTTATAGAGACCTTTCTGCATGTCTACCAGATCTGGGCCATCCACCAGTGGCAACCTTGCACCCCAGGGTCATTTGGCAATATCTCAGACATTTTGGGTTGCCATAACTTGGGGGAGGGGTTGGTGAGAAGGTGGTACTGGCATCTAGTAGTAAAAGCTAGGGATATTGAAAAGCATCCAACAATACACAGGGCAAACCCTAAAGCAAATAGTCATTCATCCTCAGATGCCCACAGTGCCCAGACTGGGGAACTCTGACCAAGGACTATATTCATATCCATATCTGTGTATCTCAAGGTGACTTCTTATGAGAACGGACATTGCCCTCAACAATATATGTGGTTACTTGTCTACATTTCCATTTGCTGAACTCTAATCAATTCCTAGAGGACAGGAGCAGCGCTATGCCATCTCTGTAACTCCCAATAACCTAGCACAAACCCTTAGGCATAGATGCACAAGGAATGTTTTCTGAAATGAAGTCAGAGAACCCAGCAGACACTCTCTGTCCTGAGCCCTCCCTCACTGGCTCTTCCCTGATATGTAAAAGAATTTATTTTGTCTTGCACCTCGAAGGCCTCTGTAAAAGTGGGAACTGATACCTTGGAGGCAAAACACTGGAATCAGCCTCCATTTCAGCGCCTATGACGCAAAGCCACTTTGAGGCCCTCGTGAGTTCATGCGGCCACCTTCTCAGAAAGCTTGCTGCTCTTAATGAGTGTTAGCTACTGTTACTACTGCTACTGCTACTGTTGTTACTAATATTACTACTACCACTACTACTATCACTATTATCACTGTTACTATCACTGCTACCACTACTGCCACTGCCACTACTACTATTATTACTACTACCACCACTACTGCTACTACAACCACTACTACTCCTACTATTATTATGACTACCATCACCACCACTACTACTGCCACTACTACTTTAATACTACTACAACCACCACCACTACTACTATTACTACTACCACCACCACTACCACAACCACTACTACTCCTACTATTATTATGACTACCATCACCACTACTACTACTGCCACTACTACTCCTACTATTATTATGACTACCATCACCACCACTACTACTGCCACTACTACTTTAATACTACTACAACCACCACCACTACTACTATTACTACAACCACCACCACTACTACTATTACTACTACCACCACCACTACTACTATTACTACTACCACCACCACTACTACTATTACTACTACCACCACCACTACTACCACTACTACAACCACTGCTACTACTCTTAGTACTACTATCACCACTACTACTACTATTACTACCACCACTACTACTACTATTACTACCACTATAGCCACTACTACTTCTATTACTACTATCAGCACTACTACTACTATTACTACTACTACTATTAGCAGTACTGCTACTACCACCACATCACTACTACTACTGCCACTACTACCACTATTATTACTACCAGTACTACCACCACTACCACCACTACTACTACTATTACTACTAACACTAATATCACCACTACTACCACTATCACTACTACCATTACCACTACTACTACTATTACTACTAACACTAATATCACCACTACTACCACTATCACTACTACCATTACCACTACTACTACTATTACTACTGCCACTATTACTAATATTACTACTACTACCATCATTACTACTGCCACTACTACCCTTACTGCTATCACTACCACTACTACTACTATTGCTACCACTACTACTACTACTACTGCCTCCTCCTCTTCCTACTTCTACTACTATTACTATTTAATCGTAATTCATATAATGGGGAAAAGGATGTCTAACTCATTGGTTTATGCCAAAAAGGAAATCTCATTTTTTTCTTTATTTTTTTCCCAACATTTTCCCAACCATTCTCCACCCCTGTCTTTGGTAACCACCTTTCTACTCTCTACTGTAAGTCCCACTTTTAAATATATTCCACATATAAGTGAGATCATGCAGTATTTGTCTATCTGTATTAGGCTTATTTCACCTCCATAATGTCTTCCAGGTTGATCCATGTTGCTGCAAATGGCAGTTTTTCCCATCTTCCGAAGGCTGTTTAGTGTTCTATTGTGGCATATGCCACATTTATTGATAAATCCATTCATTTGTTGAGAGACACTCAGGTTGATTCCATATCTTGATATTGTGACTAGTGCTGCATTGAACATGGGAGTGCAGATCTCTCTTTGACATATTGATTGCTCTTGGATATATATCCCCAGTAGTGGGATTGCTGGATCATGAAATCTGATTTCTAATGCAATAGTTCTAAAATGGGGTGTGATTTTGCCCGTCTCCTTAGAAAAATGTAGTAATGTCTGGAGTTTTTTGGTTTCCCTTTTGACGGTCAACAATGGTGGTTGCTACTGGCACCTATTGGGTAGAGGTCAGAGATGCTGACCGGCACCCTACAACACACAGGACAGCCTCCAACAGAGAATTATCCAGCCCTGGATGGCCCTGGTGTTGAGGCTGAGAATCATGGAAGTAGGCCAATGCGTGGCCCGTCGCTGGGGAGCAACAGGCAGCTCTGCCCTCGGTCTGCTAACACCGGCCTGTCACTCGCAACCATCTCACACCTGGAGCACAACTCTGCCTCCTGCCTTGAGCTCACTTCAGGAAACAAGGCAATGAGAATCAATTTGATGCCATCAGGCTGCTTTCAGGGAAAGGCTCTTGCCACCTGGGACTTCTTACCTTGTCTCTGCTTTCCTTCTCCGGAGACCAGCTGGGCCCCGGGAGCTGGCCACATTGGCGCCAGGAGCCTGCCGGGCCCAAGCCCCTGGAGCCAGCTGGGGCACATGACCGCCTGCATGTCAGCTGTCTAGGAAATCCCGTGATTCGGTCACATGGGGGCTAGGAGCGAAGCACCCAGGCCCTGCCCTCGCCCCTTACTCCTCACAGGGTGCTGAGGGCTGCCTTGAAGGAGAAACGAAATAAAATAAATGAGTAAAAATAAATAAATCCCGAATCTGTCATCATGGGGCATCAGATGTGCCTCCTTAGAGACACTCCCCAGGGTAGGACCCATTGCTATGGTGAACACTCCTGAGGAGCAGGGGAGCATGCTGGGGAGTTTCAGGGGAGGGTGGCATCACCCGTCGGCCTCTAAAAACCTCTCTCCTGAGCTTCAAAGGAGATCTCGTCCTTGGAGGAACTGCAGAAGGAGGATGTCCTTCCCCTTTATAGATGAGGATATTAGCAATAAGAGCTAACATTCACCACATGCCGGGGCCAGCTCTAGATGGTGTTGTATGTGGGAACTGACTTCGCTCTCATTACTGACCCTAAATGATTGTAAGGTATGGCCAACGCTCCACAAACGCGTGGGATGAGTTGGAATCTTGAGTTGGTTTCTCTTGACAGTTACCTAGTTTAAAGCCAATGGAGACATTTGGGGAAAATGTGCTAAGATGAGGTTCATTGAGATGCCTTTTAGAACCCAGCTGACAATTAATATTCTCAGTGTAAATCTGGGCTCCAGACTTTTATGCATGTCACTTTAAGAACAGTCTGATCTAAACACTGGCTTATTGTGACCATTTGGGTGATACCAGATGAAATTAGTGAAAAGTCAAAAATACTGAATTTTTAGACGAATAGCCTCTTTCTTTCAAAGGTTGTTAAAGCAGCTGATTTTGCACTGCTTTTGCTGACTCTGATGAGGTGAGAGCCCTGTAATTAGCCCAGCAAAATAAACACTCATGTTATTTCGTGTAAATATACTTTTTAAATCTTTGAAGGTAATTTTATAGAGAAGACAAATAATTTCTCCTATTTACTTACTCTGAGATGTCACTTTCCTAATTTGTGAAATCTAAATTTGTGAGAGTTAGAAAGAAAGCCGGCTACCTAAGCTGGGCCTCCAAACCACCGTGCGTCCTTTTCAGGGCCCTGCCCATCTCTTTCTCATTCCTCGGTCGAGAACACGAACTTCAGGACTTGTCTCACACTAGGACCCATTCTTTGTTTCCCAGGAAGAAGAGGCTCTCCACACAGAGTCCCATGTACACCAGGCTGTCAACAAACATGAACTGAATGAAGGAGTGGATGGTTGGGTGGAAGTGATTTAAGAAATCCTAACTAGGAAACTTATGAAATTCAATTTATATAAAGTCCATGAATCGTCCATTTTTGTGTCCATACATTCAAATGCTGTAGCTAATTTCCTGCTAAACAGTAGAAATTCAGTAAGTGTTCATGTTGAAAGAATGAAATCTGAGTGCTCTTGCATCCTCAAAGAACTCTAGTAAAATAGAAATAAAGCTTTATTTGGAAGATTAAGTCATGAGCATAATTATGAGAAGGTGGTCATTCTAATAATAGTGTCTTGACAAGTAGATGCTACATGTTGTGTAATATTTTGACTAAAAAAAGTTCCTCTCAACGTTTCTGAAGTGAGATAATGTACAACGATCCATGCTTTTAGCTACCTTGGTAAGTTTAGTGCATCCAGGGCTCCTTTCTTACTGGCTAACCGCCGAGTTTCAAATGCTAAGAAATTCTTGATTTTCTAACACAAATATTCAGTATAATTGCTGATTGTTTGGGAGAAGAAAAATTTAGAGTTCAGAAATAAATAGAGAATGAAATGTTCCAATCAATCGAAAAAGGATTCTATGGACTTCGACGTTGTCTGGTTTACAAAGCAGTCTGCTAATCTATCTCATGTGAAATGAATCCTAAATTGTAGCATTAAAATAGTGATACTTAGATCTAAAATTAGAAATGCAATTACAGTCAGGAGGCTTAAAAGAATCATAGAACCCATGTAGGATGACAGCACAATCGGATATGGGGAATGAAGTGTGCCGAATCCATCCATTTTAGTGCTAAAGCAGCAGCAAAGAAGCTCAGGGAAAGTGCTTAGAGGATAAATTAAGCTTCTAGCAACTCCAGCCGGATTGCATCAGTTAGCACTCAATTAGGCTGATAGGCACAGGACCGAGGCCACTGAGAAGCATGCTGCAGTAATGAGAGAAGGACATTTTGTGCACCTGCAAAAGATGAAGTCTGTGAACTTGAGTTCATCACCATAAGAGAAGATGGTGTGGGGGATGAGAGAAGATGAAAAGCATCCCGGGCTCCTGGAAAATCTGGAGTCCAGGGCCTGGTGTCCCGCATAAGGCCACTGCGCAAGCTTGTGTCTCAGTGCTCGCATCTGTAAATCAGGACATGGAGGTACATCATCACTTACGATATCGCTGTCTTCTTATAAACCAGTCTGAGTCTGTGGCACCACATTAAAAATAACACTGCAGAAACCAGGGCAGACACTAGCCCCTGTGACATTGTGTGAATATAGCGATGGATGATTTATTTTTCTATACCTGCCCCTGTGCATTGCTGGAAGACGGGGTCACTATCTTCTTGATATTAATAGTGACAAAATTGACAACACATCAAATTTTTCTGAACAATAATCTACTATCTACTGCGCATGCAAAATCTGAGAAACTCCTCATGAATTATGTCATTTAACCTTTACCAAAACTCCAAGAGTTAAAATGTTTGTCAGTTATATAATTTATAACATGTAGCTTAGAAAGGTAAATAACTTCCCCTAAGTCATATAACTAAAACGAGATAGATTTATATTTAAATACTTTTCTCACCTATTTCCAAACCCCACACTCTTTTCATGTCTCTACTGTTTAATAAATGATCATGTAATAGAATATATGGGAGTGTATAAAAAGGGAATTATAGAAGAGAATATTTGAAGAAAGAACATTGAAAAGAATTATCTTCCACAGGGGAATGTATTTTTTTTAAATATTATCTAAGTCCTAATTTTTTAACCAAAATATGAAACAAACAAAACCACCTACTAAGTGCAATGAACATGTAATGTTCTCTCCTGGACTTTTGCAAACAGAGCACATATTTTAAAGAAGTGGAAAGAACATTGGCCAAGATCCAGCCTTCTCTCTTCCCTCCCTCGCTCCCTCTTTCCTCTATTACTTCCCTCATTCATAAATTAACTCATTCATTCTTCAATGTATACATTTTTTTCAGGTCTTGTCAGCTTATCTGGAAAATAAACTGTGTGAAGGGAAGCAGTAAACAATGAGTTTGGACAGGCAGATCTGAGTTCAAAAATCATGCATTCAGGTAGGTGAGCAAACACAAGGCAATGAAGCTAAATTAATTACAACAGCAGATTCCTATGTTCATGGCAGGTTTAGGGAAGACTTCCGGAAGGCAGGAATGAGCTGAGATATGACACACGGTTAAGAATTTCCAAACTGGGCCGGGCGCGGTGGCTCACGCTTATAATCCCAGCACTTTGGGAGACCGAGGCGGGCGGATCACGAGGTCAGGAGATCGAGACCACGGTGAAACCCCGTCTCTACTAAAAATCCAAAAAAAAAATTAGCCGGGCGTGGTGGCGGGCGCCTGTAGTCCCAGCTACTAGGAGAGGCTGAGGCAGGAGAATGGCGTGAACCCGGGAGGCGGAGCTTGCAGTGAGCCGAGATTGCGCCACTGCACTCCAGCCTGGGCGACAGAGCGAGACTCCGTCTCAAAAAAAAAAAAAAAAAAAAAGAATTGCCAAACTGAGAACACACTATCCACCAGCAATACTCAAAGGAGAAATTGGTGATTTCCACTTTATTCCATTAAAATAAACTATTCTCAAAGGAAGGAACTTGGTCATCTTCATTTTATTCCATGAGCACAAGATTGGGGACCTTTCCTGACTATTCATCACTGACCTCCACTCATCTAGCCCAGCTTCTGATAAGGAGTAGTCTCTTAATACTTAAATATTGAGTAAAGGAATATTTTTCCTTGTCTGTTTTCAGAAACTCTGATCTCAAAAGATCACATGCTGAGGATCTTTGTTATTGAGATCAGGACAAGGAAGGGGAAAATGGAAATAAATTGAGATGTCATAGATACAAAAATCAGACTGCATCTTCTTATTAATTATGCCCAATACTATTAGTATTCTGAGGCTGAGGTTACGATCAGGGAGGGTTAAATCATCAAAGTCACCTTTTCAGTAAGAAACTAAGCTGGGGCTTGAGATTTGAGCTCTGTGATTCTAAAACCCTTGCCCTGGACCATGTATAAAATGCAAGTTTGCAAATGTTTCCTAAGGCTAAACATTGGAATACATAACTAGGCATGGCACCAACTTGGAAATTAACTTGAAGATCAACGGAAGCACTTTTATGAAAGTGCACAAGTAGGTTAACAGTAGGAGAATTCACCAGGTCAATTCCTTACCCAAGTTCCATGATTGTCTTCTCACTAAGTCCTGTTGACCTGGACCCAGAAAGTTAAGATTTTATGTTTTTTCTAGGACCAAGCTCCAGCCTCATCAATCATTTAGTATGCTCCTAATGTTCTCTCAGGGTTTGACTCACACGTCGGCTGTACTCTTGTTGAGGACAGAGCAGATTCAGATGCCTGGTGCTTCTTCTCTAGCTCTAGGGAAGAAGACACCACTGTGTCTAAATAATCTGAACTTCACAGTGTCTTGCAGGATAAGAAAGATGGCAGAAACCACAGTAATACTAGACCAGGTGAGCTAAATTTCAAGTCTGGTGAGACAGGGCAGGCTAGGATAATGATTAGTGATGGGGACTAGAGGTCGTTCTTAATCTGAATCCCTATTTTGTCACTTACTACTAGTTAGACATGATGCAACTTATTTATCTTCCCTTAGTGTCATGTCATTTTTTTTTTGTAATAGATGAAATGGTGATAATAATGGTGATACAGATCTTATATCATGGAATTGTGTCAGCATTAAATGAGATAATCCATAGATGGCTCTATAGTACTGAAGCAAGGTTTGTTATCATCTTTGACTAAGTAAACCAGCATGCATTGTAATAAATATTTTTTGCATGCTATATTAATTTTTAGTAAATAATAACATCATGATATAACAATAATTAAGCTTTTACAAGCAGGTATAACAACAACAGTAATAGCTTCCCTTTCCTTCCCAGATACCCAGTAGGGATTATGTCTCTAAATATTGACCAGGCTCTAACAGATACTGTCAACATGGTCAGTCCTGTTGACCTCATTGACATTCCTTGAACTCATCTTTCAAAGCGCAAGAAGAAGGCAAGGAAGTGCTGAATCCAGAGGAAGACCATGTTGACCATGCGTAGGTCAGCTCAGCACCACCTGCAGGAGGCCTCATTGTTTTCTGTTTGGATCTTATTTCTTTTTTTCATTTTTTGTGATACTTTTTATTTGTTTTATTATTATTATTATTATTATTATCATTTGTGGGGTTTTTTGTTTTGTTTTGTTTTGTGTTGTTTTGTTTTGTTTTTGAGATAGTCTCGCTCTGTTCCCGGTGGTACAACCTCAGCTCACTGCAACCTCCACCTCCCAGGTTCAAGCAATTCTCCTGCCTCAGCCTCCCAAGTAGCTGGGATTACAGGCATCTGCCACCACACCCAGCTAATTTTTGTATTTTTAGTAGAGATGAGGTGTCACCATGTTGGCCAGGATGGTCTTGATCTCTTGATCTTGTGATCCACCCACCTCGGCCTCTCGAAGTGCTGGGATTACAGGCATGAGCCACCGTGCCTGGCCTATTTGTTTTGCATATTACTACACTGACCAGAATGTCTGGAACACACTGAATAGCTGTAATAGCCAACATCGTTTCTTGCATTCCACGATTAGGCAGGATGCTATTTAAGATAAATTTGGAAAAAATGTATTTCCCTTTTTCTAATTTCCTATACATATTTTATTTCATTATTTATTTTGTAGTAATTTCCACTCTTATTTCAGATTCAGGGGGTCCATGTGCAGGTTTGTTACCTGGGTATACTGCATGAAAATGAAACTTGGGGTGTGACTGATCTCGTCAGGCAGATACTGAGCAATCATTTTCAACCCTTGCTCAGAGTTGTTCCTGAGCCCTGTGTCCACGTTTATGTGTCCTATGTCTACTCTGTCCACCTTTATGTCCACGAGTACCCAAAACCTAGCCCCCACTTGTTAGTGAGAAGGTGTGATATTTGGTTTTCTGTTCCTGCATTACTTTGCTTAGCATAGTGCTTCTAGCTCCATCCATCTTGCTGCAAAGAACATGATGTCATCCCTTTTTATGGCTCTGTGGATTATATTTTTAATTCTTTTCTTGAGTCACTTTGACTTTGAATGCATATTAGAAACTTATATTCTCTCTTTTCTTTCTTTCTGGATGTATCTGTCTCAACGCTTTGTGATTTTTCAGAGATGCCTACCACCAAATTAATGTTTCATGAAATAGTATGTGTGGGCTTTAAGAGCTTGCTTGGATGAGACTATGAACTGGAATATGAAAATGAGGGTTATATATTTATGACCTTCTAGAGGAAAGAACTAATTCCATCACCAACACAGTACCTGGTACATAGCAAGTACTCAAATAAATGTTTGTGGAACTGACAAGGTAAGCATCAGATGGCTGTTTTGAGTTGCACATGGCAAAACAGAGCTGAGAATTAGCACGGAGACCTAAGGGAGATGATCGGCCTCCATCATCCTCACCGTGCTTGTTGGTGTTTACTGTTTAGCACGGAGACCTAAGGGAGATGATCCGCCTCCATCATCCTCACTGTGCTTGCTGGTGTCTACTGTTTAGCATGGAGACCTAAGGGAGATGATCCGCCTCCATCATCCTCACTGTGCTTGTTGGTGTTTATTGTAGTATATGAAGTAAATTTGTTATTTAGATTGTTGTTTCTGGAAAAAAATTATGAGGAAGGAAGACTTTACTCCCTGTTTAACAGACAAAAAATAGGCCATTGAGAAAACAGACCAATTTTCCAAGGTCAAATGTGGACATTTTTATGGGGGCTCTACTTTTTACTCTGTGGGATTTAAAAAAAACCTTATTTTTTAATATCAAAGTGAATAGCATTTCAAGCCTATTTTTTGGCTCAGATGTGACATTCTCATATTATAAAAGAAAAAAATTCTTAAAAGAGCAAATAAAATTTAGCCCATGAAATGGAATTACCAACTGATTCCAAACCTGTATCTCTCCTTGGTTGACTCTTAGATGGTAAGAAGTCACCTTGTGAGCCCCTATCTATAGAAATATTCAAAGACAATGGGTACCAGTAGGCTTGCACCAGAGAATCATTTGGGGCCTTAATGGATTATTGTCACTATATATTTTTTGCCCTAAAGTAGTCATAGAATTATTATTTGTAGATTGTTGGAATTGAAAGGACTTTTAGAATTGTGTAGTCCAGTCTTCTCATTTTTTTGATAAATCAGTCAAAACCCAGGAAGACTAATTATATTACCAGTGATCTCACAGCTACTTAGTGAAAGAACAGGAAGGAGATACTAAGATTCGGGCCGAGCAATCTTTAATACAGCGTAACGCACATCTTCAGAAATATACACCCTAGTGTTACAGGTGACCTCTCCATCACTTTTGAAGATGCCCTTATAAAAAGCAAACCATTTGGTAATACCAAATATGTCCTTCTGTTGATTTCCTAGCTTTTCTCCCTTAACTTCACCCCATTATTTAGGGAATATCTAAAGTTGGAAACAATTTTCTGTAACTAGTGATTTGTAAAAATAGAACAGAATGATATCCTCAATCTCTCTCTCAACAGCACATATTTCCTGAAGTTGGAAAATGATTTTTAAAAATTACTGAAGCCCCTTAATTATAGTTTTCATTAAAAGATCACTGTAAGTATGAAAGAGGATAAAGAACACTCGTGCACACATGCACAACACAGACACACACACACACACACACACACACACATATATCCTTACTAAGGAACTAGAATGTGCCCAAAGATTTGGCTGAAATTATTGAATTTGTGAGAATAAAAGTTATGTTATAATCATATAATAAAAAAGATATATAATAAAAAAAGATTTAAATTTTACATTATCATCACATTAATGTGCTTATTGTACAGATAGGATAAAACAGTGCAATATAATACATTTAATAATTTCAAACATTCAAAAAGAACAATTAAATTACATATTGGCATAAAATAAGAGACTAAAATTTGTATTTATGTAACATATTTAAGATTATAATACTTCTTTCATAAACATTAACTTATTGGGTACCTTTAAGAATTTGGGGATTTAAGTAAAAAATATGTCAATATTACCTACCTTTCCAGATGATTTTCAGCTCAGAGAGATCGGTTTGGCCCAAATCATACAGCAAGTAAGTGGTGAGGCTTCAAATCATCTAGAATTTAATCCAGCATTCTTACCCCAGATCTGAGTGGTTCCTGGAAGAAGAGAAAGTATCAATGAGGAAGACTTAGGTTGCAGGAATGATGACACGTAAAAATGTTTGAAAAAAAAAAGGAATACATGATTTTGAAAGCTGAAGGTTAACGACATCTAATAATTAGTGGTATGGAACTGATCTGAATTTGTTCACAAACTTTGACTTGATAAAGAGAAAACAAAATCCAAAATCAACCCATGCTGACTATATATCAGGAAGTCCATCTGATGTTGAAAAATGAAAAATGATTAAAACGTGGACTTTACTTTTCTGTTGCTCACAAATGAGAAATTAAGTTATAGCCAAAATAAAAAAAAAAAGAAACCTGAAACATGAGTTCTAATAAGAAATATTTTAAATATGATACACCTTTAGTTAAAAAGGAATATAAGGTCAATATTAAATATTAAAAGAACAATGTAAAAATATTTGTATGCCAAAAAATGTTAATTATCTTTCAAATCTGATTTTTAAAGAAAACAAGGAAGTTATTCTAAAACAGAGTTAATTTTATATAAATCTAAATTAAATGATCATTTGAATGTTGGACTTGTGAATTACACAGATAATTTACAATTAAGGGTCAGTTCAAGTAGTTTCTGATTTAAGAAAAAAGCAATCCTTAGTTTATGCAATATCAGATTTTCCTCATACAGATATCAGACAACTACAGCTAACGCACATAAGCACACACATGTATATATACATACAGTGATAGATACTTATATCTATCAGAAAGATATTAGAAAATTATCCGGTTTCACATCAAGTAAGTTTTTTTACAGTTTTATTAAATATTGGAGGCAATTAAGGTTTTTAAAAATTATAAAATAGTTCATGTTTACTGTAGAAATATAAATATTATAATCAAGAATAATTTTAAAATACTTATTTTTTCTGCATATATATAGCCATTTAAAAACGAAAACTGGTATCATAAAGCTTTTTAAAATTCAAGTTAATATTTTTATATTTTCATGAATTAGAAATTCTTTTGAGAACATAATTTTAATAATTTATAAAGCGGAAGTGTATACCCAATCGTGTTACTAACAATGTTTTCCTAATCTTAGCAGAGAGGCGACCACTAATGCAGTGGTGTGAGACAGGGTCTTGGCAAACGTGGATAGAGTGAAGCCTGTGTGAGAAGTGGGGTGCGGGCCTGTCGGTGTGGGAGCAGAATGCAGACACACAGGAGAGCTCAAGCGGAGGACAGATGAGGATGAAGTGGCTCCACGGTGCAGGCTGCTGGACCCTGAACATGGCTGGGAGCCCTGTAGATTGTGAAGCAGAAACTCTGAATCCCAGAGCCAACAGGTTGTTAATCAGCTAGGTCGAAAAGATACATTTTATATATTTCATTTCCTTAACTACAATCTTTAGCAATCTTTAATCTGAATCTCTGACTTTTGTCTTCACTTCTGTTTTCGTTGTTTTTGTTTTTGTTGTTGTTGTTTTTGTTTTTGTTGTTGTTGTTTTTGAGACGGACTCTTGCTCTGTCACCCAGGCTGGAGTTCAGTGGTGTGATCCCAGCTCACTGCAGCATTCGCCTCCCAGGTTCACGTGATCCTCCTGCCTCAGGTTCCTGAGTAGCTGGGATTACAGGTGCCCGCCACCATGGCCGGCTAAGTTTTTTTTTTTTGGTACTTTTAGTAAAGACGGGGTTTCACCATGTTGGCCAGGCTGGTCTCGAACCCCTGACCTCAGTGGACCACCCACTTCGGCCTCCTAAAGTGCTGGGACTACAGGCTTGAGCTACCGTGCCCGGCCTTGTCTTCACTTCTTTTACATAAATTCTTATTGCATGTCCCTGAGAAGTTACCTAACATCTCTGAATCTGTTCCCTCATCCATATAATCGGTTTCATGATTATGAAAGCAAGTATTTTAATATATGTATAGTACCTATACAACTATATGCTATAGTTAGTTTAGTATATAACATTCAATTTAAAATAAATTGCCTTAAACCACAGTAAGTATAGCATTTTGCCTACTGTGTTTTACAAATGATCTGATCATTATTGATCTCAATAACTGATATCAATAATTATTTTAGTTTGTTAGGTAAAGATATAATTTGATGGCTTCACTATGCCTTTCTTTAAACCATCTTAAAACCAGGAAGCCATACTTCATTATTCACAGGGCCTGTTGCCAGAAGAATAAAAGTATGTCTGATAATTATTGCTTTTACAGGGTTGGTGCCTGAGTGGCTAGCACTCAATGAGTGAATGTCCTCAACATTCAGTATTTTGCAAAAAGCCTTGCATGATAGATGAATGGCTTTTATGCAGAGATGAGATGATGCATAAGGAGCAGAAATCTATTATAGATTTTCTATTAAAATTAGCTAGTAAAATAAGTCATGGTTATTCCAAGCTCTTAGGTAAGAGAGGAGCAAACGTATTACTAGTGACTTTTTGGAGGACTCCCCCTCCTGCAGTTCATGCTCATTCTAAATTGCCTGAGAGTAAGCTGGAGACAGCACTGCACAATAATCCCATATGTAATGTGCTGATAATTAAATCCCTCTGACAATTACATCATGCATTAGCAGGCTCACCCCGATCCATTACTCATGATCACTGTCTTGGACAAAACAAAATGGGCACACCAGGGACCATTCGTAGAGCAGATGCTCCTATGGAAGAAGGTAGCCAAATTCTGTTTATGTAATGTGACCCAGGCAAGACTAAAGCAAGGGCTCCCTTCACCCTCCCCAGTGAGCACCAAGTTCACAGAGATAATGACATCCAATCTCTGCCACCTGCCTGGCCTGGTCTCATTGCCAGTCTAAAAAAGTACATCATAAAGGTCAAACAGCATGGATGGCACCAGCATATTCCAGAGGGACTTCTGGCAACTTTGAGAGAAGCAGCAATGCTCTCATACTGAGCTTCACAGAACAAGGTTCTCCATTTAGAAAGAGCCAAACTATTTTTTAATTGCTAGGTTGAAATGTTACTCTCTATTTGATCACATAAAGATCATTCTGAAGTGACAAAAGATAATTGTTACATAATTACAATATTAAGTTATAAGTATTTCCAAAATAGACTGTATGTGTATACACACACACACACAGTGACGTTTCACATGTCCATGTATTTAACACAAGAAGTTAAGATATTTCCTCAAAATGTTTGCAGACAACATGCCTAACAACAATTTAATATTTACCAGGTATATCCAAAACTGCTAATATCATAATTAATAAGAATTCAAATAACCAACATTGTCAATTATACAAAATGTTTTTTTCTTGAAATAGACTTTTAACATAAAAAAGAAAATAACAAGAGATGATCAGATATTCATATGAAAAATTAGCAAAGGCAAGCTAATTTTTAAAAGTCAAGTATATCCTGGGGTCATTAACCTTTTGTTTGTATCTACATATTTACTATATCCATTGTTATTTTTGGATAAACATCAGAGTAATGACTGAAATTTTTCTAAGGAAGGCTGACAGCCTACCAGTGTGTACTTACAGGATCAAACAAGGTATTCTGTACTTATAATATCAAACCATGGTCTATTCTGATTGGCTGTATATCTACTTCACTGATACTCCAATATTTTGACTATTATTTCTGCTTCCAACTACAATAAACATGCAATAATTTACTCATGTTTATTAAAATCTATTAGCTCGGCAAGGGATGTAAACTCATATTTTAAAAATTATTTCTAAGACAAACATAAAATACCAAGAGCTTAAACCAATGAGAGTAGTCACCAAACTGTGGGAAAGGAGGCGGCGAATTGCTGGAACAGCTTCTTCCCATGGGCCTTGTACATGTGTGCATGAGCAGCCATCTGTTTGTGTCTGCAGACCTGCTCCCTGGGAAGCTTTTGCTCTGGTTTGACTCCTGGAGACTGAGCAGGTCCCCCTTCTGAGTGAAGCCAGAAGAATATATTAATTATGTGCTTGGCTATAGGGTCAGTCTAGCCTGATTTCAAAACCTGGTGCTACGATTTTCCAACTGTGTGGCCTAAGCTCATTCTTTACCCTTTCTGCACCATTCCTGCTTCTTTTTGCATTGCTCAGTACTGTAAGGCTCTGCTGCTGTAATAAACAAACCTCATAATCCTGGTGACTTAACACAATAAATGTTCATTTCTTACTCTCCTAAAGTCCAAAGTGGCTCAGAATACCCCAAGAGCACCTGCCTTCTGCATGGTAACATTGAGATCCAGGCTGCCTCCATCAAAAGATGTCACTGCACAGCTGGTCACGGTGGCTCATGTCTGTAATCCCAGAACTTTGGGAGGCTGAGGCAGGCGGATCACCTGAGGTCAGGAGTTCGAGACCAGCCTGGCCAATATTGTGAAACCTCGTCTCTACTAAAAATACAAAAAAACTAGCCAGGTGTGGTGGCAGGCACCTGTAATCCCAGCTACTTGGGAGGCTGAGGCAAGAGAATCGTTTGAACTTGGGAGGCAGAGGTTGCAGTGAGCCGAGATTGCGCCAGTGCACTCCAGCGTGGGCAACAAGAGCGAGACTCCATATAAAAAAAAAAAAAAAAGATACCACTGCACATCACGTGAGAATTTTGCACTTGTTCTTAGTTGCCTGTGATTGGAAATGACACACAGCTTCTCTCCTCAATTGGCTATAACTATTCCGATGCCTGCAAAGAAACTCTAAGAGAAGCTGGTTGGTCAGTCCACATGTGCAGGAAATACAGAAGACCGAAATGTCAAGAGTATTAGCAATCTCCACACAATACTTCATAGAGGAAAAGTTAAAAAAAAAGTAATATTTTCCAAAGCTGTTGGTATACTACTTGACAGTAAGTATGCAAGAAATGATCATTTTCATTATCCTGTAGTGTTTTATTTTCATTATTATTTTATGATTCAGATACACAGGAGACTCATTTGTCGATCCCGTCCCTCCATTGTCTGTGATGACTTTATTGCCTTCCCAGGATCCTCTTTGGACTGCTAGGACCACGAGAAGATCAAGCTGTCTTCCCCAGATGCCTTCTCGGGAGACGGCTGTACATCTAACAGGCTACCTTTCCTGCTGGCCAACCAGACCAAGCCAAATGGTAAAATAGGTGATATTTTCTACCTCCCTTTTAGTTCAAACTTCTGACATTGATAGGTATTCTGGTGATCCAAATGTCCCAGGATTTGCCACTCGTGATAGCCTCCTGGCTTGCCTGTTTCATCCTATCTCCTCCACGGAAATCCAACCCGAACTCCAAATGTGGCTTCCCACAGGGCTGGGAAGCAGAGCGCTGACAAAAATTTGGAGAAGCCTAAGGCAAAACAGATGAAATTTAATTTTAAACTGGGGAAAGAGAATCACTGTCAAATGCCATATAAGGAAGGTTGTATTGAGTTTCAGAAGGCGGTCTAGGTGACATGTGATCAGATGTATTACCAGAGAAGAGTGGGAAGAAGGAAAGTAGGGAAGACCTGAATCTTGAAGTCTGTGTACTGTGTGATTTTAACCTACGCCCTAGCCCCTGCTGGCCTTAAGACTGATTTAACCTCTACTCTAATAGTTTCTAATTAGACTGCTAGCAGACTTTATAATAATTGCAACCAATGTCTAAACCTTCTCTTTTCTCATTGGCTAGCACTTTGATAGGCCTGTGTTACTGCAAGGCAACATGACAGGTTGGTAAGAGAACAATCTAGATGCCAACTGACAGGACTTTTAAAATTTCCAGAAAAGGAAGAAAAATGAAAGAAAAGAAAAAAAAAAGAATAAGAAAAGATCAAGAAAGAAAGCATGAAAGGAGGAAGGGGAGGGAAGAAGTCCAATCTTGTAGGCAGCCATGTTCTTTCCAGACATTTGATCAATTTTATGTCTGGTCCTGCAAGCATGCCCAATTGCTTAGAGCAAATAATTCTTCCTTCTTCACCATGGAGGCCAAAAGAAAGCCCTGAGAAGCGTGAGTCAATCATGTGCTCTCTAAATGCCTTCTTTTAAAAGCTATATATATATTTAGGATTCATTTGCTTGTTTGCCAATTGTATTAGTAGGTTTTCACAGTGCTATAAAGAAATACCCGAGACTGGGTAATTTATAAAAGAGACATGTTTAATGACTCACGGTTCTGTATGGCTGGGGAGACCTCAGGAAACTTACAATCATGGCAGAAGGGAAAGTAGGCACCTTCTTCACATGGTGGCAGGAGATAGTGAGAGCAAAGCTGGAAGAATCCCCCTTTGAATTACCCCTTGAAAGGGTTTCACTCTGTCACCCAGGCTGGAGTGCAGTGGCCCTTTGAGGCTCACTACAGCCTCAAACTCTTGGGTTCAAGTGATCCTCAGCCTCCCAGTAGTCTTTGTAGACAGCCTGATGGAGTCTCTTGGCACAAGAAGATTAATTAAACAATGTCTTCCGGCTGGGCGCGGTGGCTCACGCTTGTAATCCCAGCACTTTGGGAGGCCGAGGCGGGTGGATCACGAGGTCAGGAGATCGAGACCACGGTGAAACCCCGTCTCTACTAAAAATACAAAAAAAATTAGCCGGGCGTGATGGCGGGCGCCTGTAGTCCCAGCTACTCAGAGAGGCTGAGGCAGGAGAATGGCGTGAACCCGGGAGGTGGAGCTTGCAGTGAGCCGAGATCGCGCCACTGCACTCCAGGCCTGGGTGACAGAGCGAGACTCCGTCTCAAAAAAAAAAAAAAAAAACCAAAACAAAACAATGTCTTCTAATTTTAATAAATTTCCACAATCCAAAACAAAAAAAGAATCCTTTATAAAACCATCAGATATTGTGAGAACTCACTCACTTAATCAGGAGAAAAGTATGGGAAAAACTGCCCAGATGATCCAGTCACCTCCCTCCCTCCACATATGGGGATTACAATTAGAGGTGAGATTTGGGTGGGGACACAGAGCCAAACCATATCACCAATTCTTACCATTTTCTCATTCAGTAAGACTCAGTATACAGTATCAATCTCTGGAATCTAAGGGTTAGAACCATCTGCTCATGAAAGCCATCAGGGAACAATGCAAAAGATGGGGTGCATTTCAAAGATGAAGTGAGGACCATGTTGTTTTAATGTGCTTTGCATCTGTGTGTATCAGAGCAACACTAGTGTTCACTAAGCAGTCTGCATGTGCTGGTCACCATGCTAAGCACTTCATTTGCATAATCTCAGTCACTCTACAACACAAATCTATGATGCAAGTGTTATTTCATCCTCATTACACAGCTAAATAAATAGAAGATGAGAATATTTTGTGAACTTTCAAAGTCACACAGATGCAGAACTAAAAGTTTCTACTGTATGTGTTCTCAGATTGCTGTAGTTCAGACAGCAAACCCTTGGCTTCTGAGTAATTCTCAATTCATTGTAGAATACATGCAAGGTACAGCCTGTTCTTTCTTTCCTTAAATAAAAAGTGTGTGTGCCATAATAGGAAGCTGCTCACAGAAGGGATGAAGACACATTTGTATGTCTCATCAATCTCTCCCCAATTAATTCACTCAGAGCTTTGAGTGAAGCAATGAGTGGCTTCTCCTGGGCCCTCAGTGACTAATTCAGAGTCAGGGCCTGGCAACCAAGGTGTCTATAAATGCTTTTAGAAGGAGGAAAACAAACAAACAAAAAATCTGGCTGAATAACTGATTGATTTATCACCACAATAACTAGTCTCAGTGATTCTTCTCAGGTAAATTGGTTTATTTGAGCATTCCCGTTGATTTTGATTGACTCATGGAAAAATAATGGAGATGCTTTTCTGGGTTGGGAGATGGAAAGGTGACAAAATACTGTAGTACTGAACCCCTCTCAGCTCAAGGAGTATCCTAAGTGAAAAGGATAAAGCTCCTTCCAGGCCAGCTGTCATCGTCTTGGACTAAGGCACCATCTTGCACATGGGACACCTCCCCCCAGCTCTCCCCAAAGTGTAACTTTTTCTTTTTTTTCAGCAATTTAGTCTGTAAGTTTTGAGGTGATGCTAATCAACCTCCTGTGAGAACTTTGCAGCTCTCTCTCCCCTATTTGGGTTCCCAAATGGAGAGGACTAGGAGAGCCTGACCCCATTCCCTCTTCCCTTATTTAGTTCCAAAGCCTACTCCATAAGTACTAAGATGATGCATTCCAATCTTATATGAAACTTGAGTGTGAATGCAACCCGAGGATGCCTGAATACTGGTTGAGGTCCCCTTTCACTACAAAAGGCAAAACACAAAACAACTCTTACACAGATTAGAGGAAGAAATAGAAGCCCAAAGGCACCATGAACCAGGAGGGGTCTGAGAGAAGACATAAACCTGTGAACACTGAGACATTAAAAACCTCCTGTCTTCTAAGCAGGCTGTAATCTACTAGCCCTACCGGGTAATTAACAATACTTGGGCTTGGGATGCTAACAGCCACCATCTTCGGGGAGGGGCTGGCTGGTTGGAGCACATTTTTGCCCATCTGCTGTCTAGCACTAGCTCTGAGTGAATTAATGGGGGAGATTGATGAGACATACAAATGACTGCCAGTATTTTTAATATGACAAGAAGGCATATGGGTAAGGACACAGAGGATATTCCTGTACTCATTTAGATAGGAAATAAAGCCAATATACAATCCACTCGAAAACTCTGAGTCTGCATACTATTAAGTAAGATCTCAAGTCACAGAAAAACTACTATAGTCATAAGTTTCAGTCATTTGGCATGTTTGGGAAAACGAGAATTCCACAGAAGTGATTTTTAGAAACTGCTGCGTGCCCTTTTCTTAGAAGTGGCTCTACACCCACCCAGCTGCAGGGACACCAGGCTCTCCTAATACTCAAACACAGTTCCTGTGCACCCCATCCCATATTTTACTGGACCAATTCCTCAAGTCCCCCTCTTAATATCCCAGATTACATGTCAATTCCTCAGATTAAACATTTCTAAGACTGAAATCTAGACTGCTTTGGTCTATGTATTGGCCATTTAAAAATGTCCCCCACGTCAACTGAATTGCTTGTCTAGTGGTCTAATGCTTGATTTTTTCTAGCCAAATGTAAACCCGGAGAGCACAGAGTCTAAGACTAATCTTTTACTCTTGCTATGATCTGAATGTTGGTGTCCCCCCAAAATTCCTATGCAGGAACCTTATCCCCAGTGTGATGGTCTTAACACGTGGAGCCTTTAGGAGGTGATTAGGTCATAAGGGCTCTGTCCCCATGAATGGATGAGTGTCTTTTTGGAAGAGACTTGGGGAGCCTATTTATCCCTTCCCTGACTGAGGAAACAGGAGGCACCACCCATGAGGAACAGACCATCTCAAGACACTGATTCTGCTCATGTCTTGTCTTGGACTTGCAGCTTTAATAACTGTGAGCAATACCTTTTTCCCTTCCCTTCCCTTCTCCTTCCCCTTCCCTTTTCCTTCACTTCCCCTTTCCCTTCCCCTTCCTTTCCCTTTCCTTCCTTCCTTCCATTGAGACAGGGTCTGGCTCTGTCACCTAGGCTAGTGTGCAGTGGAGCTATCTTGGCCCACTTCAACCTACACTGCTTGGGCTCAAGCGATCCTCCCACCTCAGCCTCCTGAAAAGCTGAAACTGCATGCACACACCACCACATGGGCTTTTTGTAGAGATAGGGTTTCACCATATTGCCCAGGCTGGTCTTGAACTCCTGGATTCAAGTGATTTGCCTGTCTCGGCCTCCCAAAGTCCTGGGATTATAGATGTAAGCCGCCATGCCAAGCCAATTTCTGTTGTTTATAAGTTACCTAAAGGTATTATGTGATGGTGACCCCAAAGGACTAAGACAATCCCACATTTCCAATGAGTGGCAAATTGCTCTGATGAATATTTGCTGAGTGTTGCCTAAGTATGCCTTTGACCATTATTCTTCGAGACTTAACTGATTCCCATGTGCCCCATCTTGCCCTCTGATTCCAATACATTTTCCAGATTAAAGCCAATGTGGTCCCACTAAAACAAAACACATAATAACATTAAATTTTTGACAGTTCTTCAAACTTGTAAAATTTTTGATGTTGGTTTTGATGTTATTATTTTTGTTTTTTTCTTTTCATAACTTTACTGGTTCTACTAATGCCTCTGGTAATCGATTGAAATGTAACAAAACACCCTAAACTGAGTGGCCTATACCAAGAGCAGTTTGGGCAGGGCATAATCTAATACACTTAGGATTCACTTCCCTGTGTAGTTCCTAATTCTGTCAGCGTAAATTGGCCAAGTCTCACAACTCCTTTGTATATACCTCATTTTCTCTTGGGTCACACTTTTTTCCTGTTTCTCTGGGAAACACTTGGACTTGAATCTGGTTATAGGTTTAAAAATACAGTTCCCAGGTTGTGCATCAATGTGCCCCAGGGCACCACAATACATTTACAAGAGTGCCACAGGAGATTTTAAGGAAAATACGGAGATGGTCAATGTTTGTCAGACTCCATGGGAACGACTCGCTTGGTGTACATCCCAGTTTCAGTATGAAATCATGCTGCAGCCTCCAGTGGTGTCCTTTGTTTCTAGATTGAGATTTTAGGTGTGCATGTGCCATTAGCAAATATTTGTGGTTGCTTAAGAATGAAGTACAATTATTTTTTCTTTTGGTTTATCTGTAGTAGTACTTCAAGTAATAACAAAATAAAAAATAAATAAATGAATAAATCAATAAATATTGAGGGGTAAACTTCATGAACAGAATTGTTGGCTATTTTATTTGGCCCAGGGCACTGCAGAAAATTAAAGATGCTAAGGTAGCCATCAGTTGAGGAAATCTGGAAATTTCCAGACTAGAAGCAATGAGATTTGGTGACAGGAGGCCCCAAGAATGATCCTAAGTCTCTCCTAAGGTGATTACTTCAGAGAATGCTATTCTAGCTTTCTCAGGCAAGGGCTGACTGATGTCCTTAGACAAGAGAAAAGGCTGTTTCTGTGAGCAGAAGAGGCTCAGCAGAATGTTTGAGGTCCTCAGTTCATAGGGACCTTCCCACCTGCTCCCATCCTTAGCTGCATTGATCATTCATTTTTCATGGCAATCTAGCAACCCCCTAGATTAGACTTCAGGTTCGGCATTTAGAAATCTCAGTCCTGTAGCTAGAGGAGATCAGATTGCATTTAGGGCAATCATAGCTTTCTGGTACATTTTGGACCTAGAATTGAGATTTTTAAATCCATGCAATTTTACCTGTTTTTTTTTTTTCCTCCAAGATCTGAGGATGTTTGCAAGCAGCCAATTAATTCCATTCTACTTATTTTCAGTAAAATTCACGGTGACGAGTTGGTTTCTAAAGGTATATGTTGACAGGTGCTCACAGGTGAAAATTTAAACAAGAGCTTTGTCACTGCTTGGGAAGGGCCCTCAGTGCCACCCTGCACCCTTACAACATGGTCACTAATGCCCTTTAACCTCATCAGAGTATGCAAAGAATCCATTTCAGTTTCTTATCCTTAAAGTTATATTGTCCTAGAGCTGCTCTCAGTATCACTGACTATATTAATGGAAGCAGAATAGAATTATAAAATATTCTGTTAATAAATTAGATCATAAAAATTGTGGTAAAAACTGAAAAGTAAAGTTCTAATAAGGAAAATGTGAAAAAAGAAAACAAAACAAAACAAAAGTCACTCACAAGCTTAGGAGAATGTGAATGAGTTGGAGCTTGGGGGAAGCTGGGAGCTGGACGTGCCCAGATGCTGGAGCAGAGACTGAAGGGGCAGACGTGGACGTCTATGGGAATTTGCTGGGTGTCAGCAACTATCGCCTGCCTCTGGGTTTACGGCAAAGCTTCTGGTGATCAGCCAGGATTGCTACAGAGTCAATAGTCAAAAAGAACAGGGCATGAAGAGCAGAAAAGAAAAGTGAAAAGCCTTCTGTCTCACTGCCTGTCACTGCCTGTCATGAATGATGATCTTCAGAGCATGATGCAGGTACTTCACTTCCATCTCCCAACCTAGCACAACTTAGTGGCCCAAAAGGACAACCATAACCCAGAAATACAGAAAGAAGAGGATTCCAGGGATTTCAGTTTCCAGCTAGCCAATTTGCCAGTAGAGCCATCACTTTGCACATGCACCCATTTGTCATCTGTTATCTGCTAACTCCTCTGTGGGCGTCTTTCACCACTGCTTTTACTCCCCCTATTTAACTACTCAAAACTTTGAAAAAGAAACCAATTTCTCATGTTCCTTTGGACTTCTTTATCCACCACCCCCCAGTTGCCATATATTGGGTTTTGGAACTCATTGACCTCAATATCAGTAACTCTTCCCCATAAAAACCTTCCCAAGCTCTCAAAGGAAGGTTAAGCACACTCCTCCACCATCTGTAGCACCCTGTTATTTCTGTTACGGTATTTTCCTCACTATCTTATGGGTGTCTAATTCTTTGTTGACCCAGCTAAACATAAACTTCTTTAGACTAAGGATTCTAATTAATATAGTGTAAATACCTAGTGTAAATCTTGGCCTATAATAAAGCCTAAACTAATTTTTCTTGTTAGAATAGAAAGCAAAAGAGGAAGAAGGAATGAAGGACTGGAGGAAAAGAAGAGAGGAAGGAAAGAAGAAAAGGAGAAAATCAACTAGAAAGGGCTGACTTTTAGAATCTACTATTTTCCATACGTCTCTCCTGGTGCTTATCCTCTTTATAGGTCAATGAACCCTCAAGGCCCATCCAAGGAAAAAAAATCTGAAGTTTAGTTTCTTTTAATAATTGTTATTTTGATAGATTTAGAGGGTACGAGTGCAGATGTGTGACATGTATATATCGTGTAGAGGTGAGGTCTGGGCTGTTAGTGTACCCACCACACAAATAGTAAACATCGTACCCATTAGGTAATTTTTTAAACTTCACCCCCTCCCCACACTCCCACCTTTTGTAGTTGGCAAGGTCTGCTCTCCCCCTCCCTATGTCCATGTGTACCTGTTGTTCAGCTCCCACTTATGAGTGGGAATATGCAGTATTTGACTTTCTGAGCTATTTCACTTAGCATAATGGCCTCCAGATCTGTCCAGGGTGCTGCAAAATACATTATTTCATTCTTTTTAACGGCTGAGTAGCATTGTATATATTTCATGTATATATGTGTATATAAACATATATATACACTATACTTGACATATATATATAAACAACTATGTATACTATACTTGACATACATGATATACATAGTATATATGTAGTATATACATATACTGTATATACTAACTCCTCAATGGGCCTCATATATATGTATGTATATGTATATATACCGTATAGATGTATATATAGTATATATACACAGTATATACACAACATATGTATATATGTATCTATAGTATATATACACAGTATATACATAGCATATGTACATACTATATATAGTATATATACACAATATATGTATATACTACATACATACATATATAGTATAATGTATATATGTATACTATATATGTATAATACAGTATATATGTGCTGTATATATTACATATATGTAGTATATCATAAATGCTATATATATAGTAGTACTTATAGGTAGTGTATATGTGTGTGTTTGTGTATGTGTGTGGGTAGTATACCATAATACTTTTATAGTGTATATATATATATATATATACACACACACATATGCACACTATATATAGTATAGTATTATGGTATATATGCAACACTACACACATGAATGAAATATATATATTTATATATACACGTACACACACACATACACACACACACACCATATTTTCTTTATCCAATTCTCCATTGATGGACACTTAGATTAATTCCATATCTTGTTATTGTGAATAGTGCTGTGATAAACATATGCGTGGAGGTATGTTTTTGATATAATGACTTATTTCCCATTGGAAATAAGTATACCTAGCAGTGGGATTGCTGAATAGAATGGTAGTTCTCTTTTCAGCTCTTTGAGAAATTTTCATAGAGTTTTTTCATAAAAATGATAGTAATTTCCGTTTCCACCAACAGTGTATAAGCATCCCCGTTTCTCTACATCCTCACCAATGTCTGCTGTTTTTTGACATTTTAATAACAGCCATTCTGACTGATGTAAGATGGTATCTCATTGTGGTTTTAATTTGCATTTCTTTGATGATTAGTGATGTTGAACACTTTTTCATGTTTGTTGACCACTTGTTTGTCTTCTTTTAAAAATATCTATTTATGTCTTTTGCCCGATTTTTAATGGGATTTTTTGTTTGTTGTTGTTGTTGTTGTTGAGTTGTTTGAGTTTCCTGTAGACTCTACATATTATCCCTTTTTCAGATGCATAGTTTTCAAATACTTTTTCACATCTATAGGCTATCTGTTTACTAGGTTGATTGTTTATTTTGCTCTGAAGTAGCTTTTTAATTTAATTATGTCCTGTTTGTCTGTTTTTGTTTTTGTTTTTGAGGAGTTGTTCATAAATTACTTGCCCAGGCCAAAGTCCAAAAGAGTTTTTCCTAGCTTCTTTTCTAGGATTATTATAGTTTCAGGTCTTACACTTAAATCTTTAATTCATCTTGAGTTCATTTTTAAATTTGGTGAGAAATGGGAGTCCAATTTCATTCTTCTGCATATGACTATCTCATTTTCCCAGTACCATTTATTGAGTAGGATGTCTTTCTCCAGTGTATATTTTTGTTGACTTTGTCTAAGATCAGTTGGTTATGGGCCTGTGGCTTTTTTTTACTGGGCCCTTTATTCTATCTCATTAATCTGTCTATTTTTATACCAATATCATGATATTTCATGGTAAATCTCCCATCAAACTTGGATAGCAAATGATATTTCATTTGCTATAGCCTTGTAATATAACTTGAAATCAGGTAATGTGATGGCTCCAACTTTTTTCTTTTTGATTAGAATTTATTTGACTATTTCGTTTTTTTTTTTTGTTCCATATGAGTTTCAGAAGAGTTTTTACTAATTATATGGACAATGATTTGGTAATTTGATAGGAATTATGTTGAATCTGTAGATTGCTTTGGGCATTATGGTCAGTTTAATGGTATTGATTCTTCCAATTCATGAGCCTGGGATGTATTTCCATTGGTTGTGTCTTCTGTGATTTATTTCATCAGTGTTTTGTGGTTCTTCTTGTAGAAACCTTTCACTTCCTTAGTTAAATGTATACCTAGGTAATTTAGTTTTTTTTTTTTTTTTTTTGTAGCTACTGTAGATGTGATTGAATTCTTGATTTGGTTCTCAGTTTGATCATTATTGGTGTATAGAAATGCTATTGATTTTTGTACGTTAATTTTTTATCCCAAAAGTTTACTGAAGTTATTTACCAAATCTAGAAGTCTTTGAGAGGAGTCTTTAAGATTTTCTAAGTATCAGATCGTATCATCAATGAACAAGGATAGTTTGACTTCCTGTTTTCTAATTTTTATGCCTTTTATTTATCTTGCCTGATTGCTCTGGCTCGGACTTCCAGTACTATGTTAAATAGGAGTGGTGATAGTGGGCATCCTTGTCTTGTTTCAGTTTTTAGAGAGGATGCTTTCAACTTTAACCCATTCAGTATGATGTTCTTTGTGAGGTTTTTCTTATATAGCTTTAAATATTTTAGGTATGTTTCTCTGATACTGAGTTTGATTGGGGATTTACCATGAACAGATGATGAACTTTATAAAATGAGTTTTCTGCATGTATTGAGATTATCATATGATTTTTGTTAGTAATTCTGTTATGTGGTGAATCACTTGTTTAAGACATTACCTGGATGTGATTTCCGTTTAAATCCTAAAGACTGCAAGTCAGCTTGTAGACAAATGGCAGAACTGCAGAAACAAAATAAAGTGACTTTATCTCTTCTTAATTTTGTGACATCAAGCAAGTCAATATACCTGAGCCTCCATTTGTGACATTCAATGATAACAATGGCTCCCATTTACTGAGTGTTCCTGAATGCTTCACGTGCATTATTTGACTTAGTCTTTCCAACAGCCGTGTTAGGGAACTGTTATTATCACCATCTGCATAGTTTCAAAAATGTTACATTACTGTCTAAGGTCACACCTTAAGCTAGAGGAAAATCCAAAATTTTATTCTAAATATTTGGCCCTATGCTACATAATTTATTATTGAAAGGGAGTGCTACATATCTGCCCTGCTTATGACACAGGACCAAACCAACTAATATATGTGAGTGCTGTTTGTAAACCACTAACTATAAGTTACAAAATGTGAAGTTTTTATTGGAATAGAACTTTGCCTTCTGAGGCAGTTGCTATACAAAATAAATTTTGACAGTTCTCCAAGCTTGTAAAATTTTTGATGTTGGTTTTGATTTTATTATTTTTGTCTTTTCCTTTTCATTGTCAGGTAGTCAGCTATATTTGCTTTTTGTTCTCAGTCTTTCTATTTCTAGGTGCCCTTGTCACAACTTGCGGAACTTAATCTTTTGTGGGTGGAAAACTAGATACTCAAATGAGGTGCCGAGTAGATTTAAATGTGGAAAATACGAATTATGAAATATAAATTACATGGGATTTGGAATATGAGTTTTGAATATAAAATATAGTTTTACCCCATTTTAACAAAATCTATGTCCAGTTTCTCAAGAGTTGAGGTCAAAAGGACCACTTGCTTTTAAATAAATGAGATTTAATTATATGGTAAAACCAATGACCTATTAGTGACAAAATATTCCATGCAAATGTTTAGCATTAAAAATACTTTTACCAGCAGACAACATAAAAATGACTGTGACTAATGTAAACTAGTATCAATATCTTTATTATATCCTAAAAAACAAAAGCAGTATGAAAATTGCAGAAGGGGTACTTTTTTTTCCATTAGCAATTTATGAAATACTAGAAATATAGATTATGAAGATTTTTTTGAAAAAAGATAACTTCATTAAAACACCGCATAAACCAAAATGAAAATGAGAACCCACAATATCATTTCTGTGACTCCAGTTTTATGCCTGCCTTTAATTTGGGGAATCCAATTGCAAGTAGGGAGAATTATACTATAATTTACTAAATGTGGCCATAATTTTCCTTCATTTTTGAGAGTACAATTGGCTTGCTTAGTCCACAATTACTTTAGTGTCCAATTGCCTACACAATTAATTGCAAATGTAAAATGTTACTGGGTAGAGGCTCTGGGAAATGTGTTCCTGATGCCTGCCAATGCCAATAGTTGCCTGATGAGGACCAAAAAATTCACTTTGAAGGACAGAGCTGGCTCTGCATATTGACAGAGATGAATATTATTAAAATTGCATTTGAACCTAGATTGCAAGCAAGACATTGGCAAAAACCAAAGTGTAATTAAGAGATTTAAATGTAGATTTCAAAGGAGCCTTGTTGTTAGGGCTTTTTAGCCAGTGGAGGAAGGATTAGCAGAGAAATCAAGCAAAACAGATGTAAAAGATTCTTCTTTAATGAAGTGTTTCTTAGAGTGCGTCTCCAGAGTGTTGGGAAGCAACCAATAGGAACATTTTGACATTTTGACATTTCAACCAGCAGCTGGAAGAGAAGCCTCTGCTAGTTTTCAACACCTTCCATTGTACACCACAGGGTGTCAGAGAGAAGTTCACAGCAAAGGTGAGAGGTGTTACATGTAACGGACCAGGCTAGACTTCACCATTTGAAAAAGTCCTGAGAATTGATAGCTTCTCACCCATGTATGGTTGTTCATTTGCAATACCTCCAGAGTTTCTACTGTGTATAGAAAGAAAAGAAAGGAAAGGCAGATTGCAAATACCTTTTATGTTCCTGGAGAGAGGGCTGCATTTTGAACTGCATTTTGGAACCAGTTTAAATAATACATTTCTACTCGTGGATGTGAAAATCGGTTCAGAATTCATAGAGGTTGCTGACCTATGATTTGGTGATATCATGATAAAGTACAAATTATGTTTGATTAGATAAAAGCAGCTTTAGCCTTTCTTCTACCTCAAGGCCTATGGAAGAAAAAAAAGTAAAACTGTACAATCTGCCATCTCATTCTCTCTGTGAACATTTTTCTCTTCCCAGTGCAATCGAAACACACATATGGTGCCCAGAATTAACATCATGAAAGGGATCCCATTGCTCTGCAGAGAAGACAGTAGTGAGTCATATTCTGAATCCATTTGCACAATTTAGGAATTCAATAGCTAAGGTCAACATACATATGTGAATTTTCATCTCTCACTCTCTCTCTCTCTAACCATGATTTCACACTCCAATCTCAATCCAATACTACACATTCATTCTTGTTTTTCTTCTTTTCATATTTGCAATTCTCTTCTCCAGTGGTGAGAAAACCAACTCTTATTTTTTTACCTGATTAATTCCCCTTTATGCAACCAATGTCTTCTCACCCATAGGCACACTCCTATGTAGGAGCCCTCAGTGCCCATCTGCCCTAGCACATGAATGTAGTGCTCACTCTCCTTGGGCTTCTATACTCTGCACCAGCTGTTTGTCTGGCTCTACATCCTCCTCTCTCCTTTCTGATTCTGAGACCCCCCTGCAGGAAATCTTAGCATGGATGCCCTTGCATGGGTGCATGAATACCCAGCTCCATCCCCACACCTCACACTTGGGCATCCCCCAGGAGTGGACTTTCTTCTCACTCTGGTTGGGAGTCAACGCCTTGCCTTGGGCCACTGCTTCCTCCACTGACAGGTTAGTGTAGAATCCTACTTTGCCCCATCTGATGGATTTTGCACAGAATTAATCAGAAATAGAAGGGAAAGAAAGGAAAAGGAGAGAAGCTGGGAAAGAAAGGAAAAGGAGAGAAGCTGGGAAAGAAGGAGATGGAGAGGCAAAGAAGAGGAAGAGGAAAGCTCACGGTAGACTTTTTGTGGATGAAGTTCATCAGGGTGAAGAAGTTCTTTTCTATGCTTTCATTCCCAAAATGTGTTTATGTGTGTGTATTTAACACAACACACATACATTTTAAGTTTTATTAAAGCTTTTTTGTGTATCTATAGAAATATTTTCATATAGTATTTCTCCTTTTCATACATTTAATGGGATGCAGAATTCTGACTTTGTTAAGTGTATTAAATAAGTTAAACTCTTGTCTACATTTGTATTTGTCTTCTTTATTATTATTGATATGCTGTTGTTTTTTATGTAGTCTGGGACTATGTCTTGGTTGGCTATACACGTTGCAATATTTTTCTCCCATTCTGTGACTTTTAATCTGTTAATTTATTTTCTGATATCTATTGACTTTCAAAAGTTAAATCAGATATTGATTACAGGGGGCTGGAAGCAGGGAGTTGCAACTGGGTTGGGTTTGGATCATAATCTGGAAAGACACAATCCTGAATGCCATAATCCCAAATGTTGAAATCCCTAAAGATCAGAATCCCTAACGTCTAAGTCCCTAAAGTTGAAAATTCCTAACGTCTAAAATCCTGAAAATCACTCTCGCAGGATAGTTACTTGCCTCATGTTAGGCAGAACTATCACCTTGTTATTTTCTTTATGCAGCAGAAGATAGACTTCAGTTGAATCCTCAAACCATGCCAGACTTGGAATTAGGTAAAATCAGGTTTTGAAAAGTAAATTTCAAGATGTTACCAACAAAGGGTTTTGTTACTGTTGTTGTTGTTGTTTTTAACCTTCAGCCCAATGCATTTGGCAGAAAAATCAGATGAGTGGATTAGCCATAAGATACGAAAACAATGGAAACTTCAGTTTAAAATATACTATTTGCCTGCATCAGCATTCTTTCCAACTGATGACATTTCAGGACCTTTTAATGAATTAAAGCCATATTTGCTGTAAGAAGCCAGCGAAGTTACTGACTGGTTCAAAAATAATTACATGCATGGTGGAATAAGAAGACGTACAAAAGTGCTGTTGGTCGATCACCAATAATTGTTCCTGCCAAATTTGTGGCCTATATATGAGCGCATGTGGAATAAATTTCTGTGTACTCAAAACAGCATAGAAGTGTGGCAGAGAGGATGGGAAAAATTATTACAGAATGCTCTTGTTGGTGTATATCAGTTCATGAAAGAATTTCAAACTGAGCAGCGCCACATGGAAATGAATGTGAACATATTCTCTGACAAAAGGATGTCCTAACATCTATCCCTGTAATACACTTATTTTTTACAATTCACTATACTACGTATTTCATCTTTGCATCATTTCCACCACTGGAGGTATAAGTTGTGTAAACACTCTTAGAGAGTTCTTATTTGTTTTATGCATTTTTTTACAAATATGACTCCATCAAAGCACATAATCACAAAGTTGGCTTTGTGTATAAGCACTGTGCACATGTGTAAAAACATTGAAACTTCCTCAATAAATGAGGGGTACCTCTTTTTGTGCATCTGCATTTGTGAAAGATAAGGTTTCTCTAGACCCCAGCTCTTTGGGTGATTCCATATGTGGTGGGGACCCATCACGGTTTTTTATCAACTTTGTCAAGAGTTGTTAAGTTGTCTTTCATTGTATTTCAAATGACTGCATTATGAAGCTGGGTGCACCACATAACAAGACATAATGAAGTGCATTTCTACATTTCAATTTTTGATCTGTAGCTTTATGGTTTGACTCATAACTGTTATACCTGTATAACTGTCATTAATGTATCCGAGTATTTATGCTCGCTAAAATATGTATATTATTATTGCCTATTTTATTGTAAAGTAACCTATGAAGTGCTCTGTCATGTTTTCTTATGTTTCTCAAATAACTCTCTTTCTGAAGATATAAATGAGTATCTTTAAATATTTTTCATTTTTATTATTTTTTCCATAATTCTATTTTCAGGATTTTACTCTTCCCGGATTTCAGCACTCAAGATTTTGGCACCTGAGATTGTGTCTTTTGAGATTATGATTATCTCCTAACTGGGCCATATTAAATATTGTTGAATTTGATTGTCTGTATTTTGTTTAGACTTTCTACCCATGTTGACATAGGTGAGATTAGCCTGTGGTGTTTCTTTCTCGCAGTATCTTCTCTTGTTACTTTTCTTTGATTAACATGATTATGATAACCTTATAAAATGAGTTGAGGAGTATTTGCTCATTTTCCATCTTCTGGACATGTTTAAAAATTTTTAAATTTGTTATTGAATAATTGGCAAAAGTTGTCAGTGAAGCCTTTCAGCTTTGCGTTTTGATTGTGAGATGAATTTACTGCAGATGTTGTGATTTGATTGAATTTAAGATTATTTAGATTTCACTGTAGGCTAGTTTTGTTAAGTTATAGTTTTCTAAGAATCAATCCATTTTATGTAAATATGCAAATTGACTCAAATAAAGTTATAATTAATTTATTTAATTGGGTGTCTAGGTTTTTAAAAATAGTAAACACTTATTTTAGGCTATGTGTATATTACTTCCCCTTAAGTTAAAAATGAGGATATAAATAGCAAAAGGCCTTTAAAATTAAATATAAAATATGATCATAACCACAGCAGAGGGTGTTTTTCAAAGGGATTATTAAGCATAAATTAAAAGATTATAAAATTTGCTTTACTAAAATTAAGCTTAAAAAAATTAAAAGACACTGTAGGAAAAATGAAAAGTCAAGCCACAGAATGGGAAGAAAAACTTGCAAAACATACAGCTAACAAAGAACTAATAACCAATCTATGTTAACATAAAAAAAATAAAAAACACTATAATACACCAATGAAAAAAGATGCATAGAGATATGGATTAAAAATAACAAATAAAATTTACAAAACAAGATATCTACATCAAGACACCACAACTAGGAATGCATTTAAGTCTGACCAAACATTTATGGCAGTGTGGAGCAATGGGGACTCTTGTATGCTGCTGGCCAAAATAAAAACCAGTGCAAACACATGGGTCAGTCTTCTGGCAATATCCATTAAAATTTGAGGATGTGTGAATACATGATCAGCAATTCCGCTCCTAGGTATCTGCCCCTGAGAAGTTATTGCTCATGAGTACCAGGATATATCCTAGAATATTCATAGGTGCATTTTCTGAAATAGTCTGAACCTAGAAACTACTTAAATTCCTATGCCTTATAGAATAGGTACATATATTGTGATATGTTTACACAAATGATATTACATAAAATTAAAAATAACTACAGTTATCTTCAACAGCATGAATATTCCACAAAGCATATTATTGAGGAGAAAGGCAAGGCCCAAGAGAGAAGGTGAAATTTCCAGCATGATTATGTCACCCTTAACATCAGATCAGGGGACACTTCGGTCCAATCCCTTCATCTCATCCAAGTGCTTCAGTGTCTCAGGCCACACCATTAGACTCCCAGTTCTGCTTTTGGCTTCACCTTCTACTGGGCACCACCCCCTGACTGTCTCCACTCTGGTCTCACTGGCTGCCACGCTGGTTTTGAACACACCAGGCAAGGTCACTCTTTGAGTCTTCGAATGGCTCTCCTTCTGTTTAGAACCCTCTTCCCCAGATGGCCAGAGGCCCACTGTAGCACTTCCTTCAGATCCTGTTAAGAGTGTTCCTCTTTCAATGAAGCTTTCTCAGGCCACTCTCTTTTGTTTATTATTCTCCAAAACATCATCACTACATAATCTATTATTCATGTGTTCATTCATTTATTTATTTATCTTATTGATCATCTGTCTGCTCCTACTAAACTGTAACCTATGTGATAATATTGGTGCAAAAGTAATTGCAGTTCTTGCCATTAAAAGTGAGGGCCAAAAACCTCAGTTGCTTATAACAGCAAAACCCACAATTACTTTTGCACCCACCTAATATCTTTTTTTAAAAAATTGCTTCATCCTTAGTCCTTATACAGTGTCTAACTCGTAGTTGGTATTAAATAAATACTATTTTATTGAATGGTAAAGCAAATGGGAAATCTACACTCCAATTCCAGGAAAGTGATTACCACTGAGAGTGGTGAATGGAGACAGCATTAGAAGCTGGTGGTTTACATATACCTATTAAATGTGTCTCATTAAAAAGTGAATAATCAAAAGCATACAATGTAAAAATGTTAACAGCACTTTAATCTCAGCTGTGCATATATTGATTCCTATTTGCTTTCCTGTATGTTTGAAATTTAAAATGTTTTATAATTTTTTTTAACATAAAGAGGAGAAACAACTTTGGAAGTTTGGCATGCTACGTTGTTCTTTTGGGATATAACATGTTATTTCCTTTAAACTCAGTATTTCTCATAGAGACTTGAACATGAGATACATTTTTTTTTTCAACTGAATGGCTATAAATGATTTCTGCAAATAAATTTGGTTCCCTGTTTGTTTTACTACTCAACCAACCAATATTTATAAAATACCAACTACAAGTTAGACACTCAGTCTAAAAACTGAGGATAGAGCAGTTAAAAAAATGATACCATGTTATCAGGTGGGTTATAGTCCAGTGACAACAGACAGATGATAAACAAGTGGAATAAATGAATGATTCAATGCCGGGATGATAGATTAAGTAGCGGGGATGTTAAAGAGAAAAACAAAGCAATGAAGAAAGACAGTGGCCTGAGAAACGAGATAAACTTTGACTTCATTCTCCTTTCAACTTGGGTCTTGTTTATCTCTAAGGTTTGCCAATATGTACTAGGATCAAAGCTCTCTTATAAAATACTTTAACACTAAGACATTTACAAAAGTAGATCTCATATCACATTGTACTAGTTATGTATGTATGTATATATGTATGTATGTATGTATATATGTATGTATGTATGTATATATGTATCAGTTTTCTAACCATGCTGCTTGATTTCCCAAATCAAGTACATCATATTAAAAAACATCATAAACAGTACCTCATATTAATTTCCCAAATCAAGCTGCATGATTTGGTAAATTCAAGCTGCATGATTTAGGAATGACTATGATGTACTGTTTATGTAGATCATATTAATTTGTATTCACCTCTGCACTTGTCTAACTGAATTCATTTTTTAAGTTATATGTGGAGCTCTGCCTTAGATTTTGAGGGAGAAGGGGCTCCATACATACATATGCCCTCAAGGAAAATGACAAATAAGTAACTTTTTCATTTTATTTTGGCTTCCTGGGGGCTTATAGCCCTTTTTTTTCAAATAAATTATATAAAATCTTGGACAAACTAAGCTAAGCCAAGGTGAACCTGGTCAGAATGATAAAATAATAAGAAAACAAATCCTTTGAAGTAGAAAAATGGCAGAAAAATTTGCCAAGAGAATAAACAAGCTTATTTTTATGTTTTCAAATATTTGAGAAGTGTATGCAATTTATCTGTTGACCCCAGAAGGCACAGCTAATACCAATGAGTAAAAATGCAATACAGGAAAGAACTTTCTAGTTATCATAACCATCAAGATGGACTGAAACCTATCATCAATGTCTAATGAGCATGTCTAGTACACATGGAAAAATCTTCAAGTTTCTTTCCAACTCTCCAGTTCCATAAATCTATAAATGTTTTTCCTCTGATATTTATGCCAATCTTCTCTGTAATCTGGAATAAGCGAGCTCACTTCCCACAAAAGACCAATGCTCCTTCCTCATTTAGCTTCTCCCTAAAGGCTCTGACATCTATTTACAAAAATTCTTCGTGTCACAGAGTTCCATGAAGGGTGTTTGCACATATGTAAATAAGTGTGCAGGCCTTGTCCAGGGTTGTTAAAGGTTACTGATGCGTGCCATAAATTTTTAAGAGTCATCTGCTGCTCTGGGCAGAGGCCATGACTGGTAAGGCTGTTGTGCTGCCATCCACTCGTCATAAATCCTTCAGAAGGCTTCGCACTGTCGTGGGCAATTTTGTTTTTATTGTTACTCTTTCATTTAACGAAACATGATAAATTGGTTCTGTCTATTGTGCATTTCTCAAATAGCCACTTCCTGGGTCATTATCATGATTATATGACACGTGAAAAGAATAGGGAAGGCTGAGTTAATGGGGCTGTCTATGAGCCACAGACTGCTAGGAAACTAAAAAGATCTGCATGTTGACAGCATCACAGCTGAGTATCGGGACCCACCAGATGTCCCTGAGCTGTGACCAAAATCAAGGAGCCTTTGTTGACACCCCAACCACACACGCCAACATCCACAAAGGTTATGCATTAAAGAAAGATGACAGATCAGTATAGTGCAAAAAGGAATAAAAATAAAATATTTAATGTTTTCCTTATGAGTCTTCCAATTGCTTTCTATGTATCCCCTATAACTCTCTCTATTGTGCAAAAATCCAATTAACAATTTCATAAATCAACTACAAGAGTTTTTTTAATGAAGTTATCAAATATTTAATGGATGTTTTTCAGAGCACAATGGTGAATTTCAATTTCTTGTAAATTAGTTTTTTAACCTAATCCCAGAATATGCTTAATTATGTAACATAATTTTGTGTTAGGTATTTAGTGACAAATAAGTACTATTTGGTCATTACAATCTCATGATTATGATTCATCAAAGTGCATTCAGAAATTATTTTACCATGATTCAGCAACAATGTCAACAAAACAGCAAATACTAAATCGAAGTGGAGTTATATATTTTCTAACATCAGAAACCGTTTTTCTAGGCCCAGCATTTTATGAGTGCGTACTGCACATAACCAACAATAGTAGTGATGAGAGCTAACACATGCACAGGGCTTTGGAGTCTGAAATGGATTTGCTCACCTGTTCTCTCCTTTGATCATCCTGATTATGCTGAGAGGTAGACAAGCTCTACTTCATTTTCCAAATGAAAAACTAAAGACCCAGGGAGGTTAAGTGACTTTTCTTGGAGATGAATCTAAAATGTGCTAGGCTGGAATTCTGGCTTCAAAATCTGTTTTCTTTTCCATTTTCTTTTCTTTTCCAACTCTGTCTCTCTGTCCATTAAAAAATCTGTTCCTTCCCCTGCCACACCATGCCTTGTGGTTGATGCCTCAGTAACACTGAAATGCTGTTGGTGAGCAGACCTGCCATGTGATTCCAGAAGCCCATGCCTTTCATGGGCTGCTCCGATTGCTTGGACTTCTCCAGGTGAACAACGAAGCTCCTATTGATCTTATAAAATTCTTCATTGTCATCATCTCCTTAGTATCACATTTCCAGACACCTTTCCAGATTTTTTAACACTCTGTATTTAATGCCCAAACACACTCCAAAATAGAATTTCTTCCAGCCTCAACATTTGTCAATCTTCAGTCCTTTCTGATTCTTCTATCATTTCCTTGACATATTTGTTGGTTTTGTGTTGTTGTTTGCTAGAAATTTTCAAAACAAATTTTAGACATCTGTGAATATGTTCATATATATTCTAAAAAGTTTTGTTTCCCATCTGTAAACTATTTATGATTATGTCATTTCTTCCCCAGTATGTCATCAATTGTTCTCAATTTTTTCAACATGTATCTTCCGTTGGCTTATTCAAATAAGGATTAGAGGAGACTCTCACACTGTACTTTCTTGATGTGGAATTTCCACCTCCCTCAGTCTATAACAGGCTCCCCACTTACCTCCTACATTTCCCCCAGGCTTTTTCTTTCTTGAAGAAATGGTATAATTTCTCAAAGTCTGGATTTGATTCATTGTGTCTCTTGCTATTTACTATATTCCTTTATCTTATTTCTTATTAACTAGGCAATTAAGTCTAGATGCTTGATTACATTCAGGCTTTATATATAGATGGATGAAACTTGATTAAATGCTTGATTAAATTCATTTTGTATGTATGTATATATGAATAATTGAAACAGGGTATCAAGCATTTCCTATTGTACCACATCAAAGAAGTACATACAATCTTATTGTTCCACTTTTAAAACAGTAAAGTTAATATCCAGGTTCAAACATTATCACTCTGATCCATTCATTTATGTCAATCTTTCCCAGTGGATTTCACCCATGGTAAAGAAATGAATAAAAGAAAACAAATATTTGTTACCTACCACCATTATTTCACTGGAAGTAGCAAAATGGTAATTTCTAAATTTGAAAACTTGTCCTTTTTATTATAATGTTCTCTACAACAAACAGCCTCATCAAGTATTTTCTTTTCTAAAATACACTCCATACTAGAAAGGCAGGATAAATGCTGTCATCTTCTTTTACTTAGCAATATTTAGAATAATCAGTGGGTGCCCTAGCAAACTTCAAAGTTGATCAATAAGGTGATGACTTTTAAAAATGTATTATTATAAATGAATGGATGTGTGCACATTTGTGTATATGTATATGTGTGTGTACCTTTTCAAATGATTTTTTTGGTATAATTCACTCCACTGCAGCCAGCCCCACCTCCAACATTGGTGATTACATTTCAACATGAGATTTGGGTGGGGACAAACATCAAAACCATACCAGATACCTTGTGTTTACTTTTAGGTTTGAATATACTTGGGTTTTAGAGTAACTTAATCATTATCTGACTTCCTGTACTACCTAGTTGATATATTTTAGGTTCATTTATTTCTATTTGTTTTCTATTTTTACAGATTTTTTCTTTTTAATTTTTTAAAAAATTACATAATATTTTTCATGGTTTTAGAGTCCTCCAGCTATTTTATAGTCCCATCTTAATACTTATATTGTTTGCAATCATTGTATGTACGATATTATAAATTTGTGTGTTTTCATGCCAGTACATCTCACTTGACCAGGAACTGAGGTCAGGTTCTATGTCTATATATAGCAAAGTAGTTGGCAAGAGAGAAAGTTCTAAACTTAGCCATGAGTCTTGTGTGTGTGTGTGTGTGTGTGTGTGTGTGTATGTGTGTGTGTGTGATGCGAATAAAAGAATGAAACAGTTGTACATCAGAAGGGTAAACTTGTAATGTTCATTTCTGGAATATATAACATGTGTGTTGATCTCAATAAAGACTAGGAACATAGGTTGCTGGGGTGTACTTGGAATCATTGGATGTACTTCCATGTTGAAAAGTGAAAAAAATTAGTGCTGAATTAGGTAAAATGAATACATCTTAGTAGAATGAAGATGGGATATTAGCTGTGCAGTGCTTTTTGAAATTAGAACCTCAATGGTCAAGCTCTATGACTCTAGTTAGGCAGATCTAGATTCAAATCCTAGCCCAGCTCTACCTCTGAATAAATATATAATAATGGACAAGTTATCTACATTTTCCCTAACCCAAATTCCCTTATTATGCAATGGAAACAGTAAAAATTCCTGCCTCTTAAGGTTGCTGTGAGGAATCAGTGATACAATAAATACAATGTGCTTATCAAAGGGCTATGAACATAGAAATTAAGTAGCTATTACTAAAGAACTGTTATTACCACCATCATCATAATTATCTACTGCTACTGCTAATACTACTATTTACCACACTGTTTTTAAATGCACTTCAAATTTGTTAACTAAGGTAGTAGTTCTACCTTAATTACAAGCACATGACTCCACATTTAATGCCTAAGGTAGTAGCTCTCAACCTTTACTGTACTTGGAAGCGGGTGAGGGACCTAAAAAGAATGGATGCCTGGTTGCCACCCCTAAGGATCTGATGTCATTGCTCTAAGGTGTGGACCAAGCGTGGGGTTTGAAAAGCTCTCAGGTGATTATAATGTAGCACTAGGATGGGGGAAAACTGCTAAAGGCCTTCAGATTTCAAATGATAAGTGAGAGGCTGTTTGTTAACGTTTGACTTATTCATTTCTATGCACAATTCTGCCTGGCAGTTTGTGGAAAGTCAACATAATCAAAATCAATTTCCATTAAAAGCACTATGCACACCCCAGCTAGGATTTGGGGACACGCTTTTTCTCTCTGCCATTCTCTATCTGCTAACTATACATAAAGGTTTTCATTATCAGTAAAAAACCACTTGTGACTCAAGCTAAAGTACCAGTGAATCCCATTCATGTCGTATGAAGTAAAGATAAAATGAATCAGTACTCCCAGGGACTAACATCCTGAGGTCGGTGAGGACCATTCTGCTCAGGAAAAAATAGATATGAGGCACATTATCTCCTCTCCCAAATATTGTGTTAATCTCTAAGTTTGATGCATGTTAAGGATGAATACTTAAAAAGAAAGAAGCACGCAGTTCAACCCCCTGCACCGGCATGAGCTGAATCTCCAAGTGCCGTTGTACTTTGTATTTTTTCGTCTTATTCTTCCTGATGAATGTAAAAACATTGTGGCTCAGAATGCAACTAGGGTAATCAATAAGGACCTTTACAAACAACCCAGGCATTTTAAAGCTCTCCATAATTATAATGGAGACATAATTACATAAAAATTTTAAAAACACACAGCAGGGCAGTGCAAGTACTACTGTAGTACCTTAGCTTTAAAATCAGATCCTGGCTGAGTCCTGTGTTTATGATTTATTAATTTTACTCATGATTTTCACATGAACATAGTTTTCAATGCTGAACAGGCACACACTAGCACCATCATTGATGCAGTAGGCTGGACCACGCCCGTCTCTGCTTACTCCACGTGTGTGCCGCAGGACAGCTAAGGATGGGGAACGGGAAGGCTGAAACTATTTTCTTCAGCTCTGTTTGAAAAGTAAACAAACTGTATCATTTAGAAGAAAAATTCAAGAACTTCTGATTTCTCTTCAGGCCACTGTACCCACACATCCGCTTGATTTTCAGTTCATTGAGAAGCCTAGTTTTGAGTTGTAAAGATTCAAGGACAATAGTAAGTCATATCTTTTGAATGATCTGAATAATAAGAATCAATGTCACCAGAATTTTACTCCATTCCATAAATGTGTAGATATAGATATAGATTACTTCTTTTTTTGATTTCTGGCATTGGAACCAGGCTCTGTGTTAAGAAAAAACTGAGATAATAGTGCAATCAGGAATACCTAAACTTATGTGTCACATGAGCAAACTTTGAGAAGCTAGCCCACAGGGCACCAGACATTCAGGACTGGATCTGGATTATTGATAGTGGACTCCCATCAGAAAGCCATTGACATTAACACAGATTCCCATCAATGTGTTTCTTACACATGTGTAATCATTACACATAATGTGTAATCTTACACATAATGTGTTTCATTAGAAACAAAACACATTGAGATAGGCTATATATATATATGGGGCAGTTGGTGGAAGACTAATATTGTTTCGTGGGTGGTCCTAATAAGTTGTCCAGGGTGTTACATGTCACCGACTGTTGAATTCCCTTGGATTTACGATTTACAGTGACAAGGACTATGAGTAGCAGTAGATGAAGACATGGTAGAATTGTTGGCACTGAACCGTGATTCCAAGTTTCCTTCTCCACTGCCATTCCTAGGGCTTGAAATGAAGCTTTGGGGTCCCCAAGGCTCCCCTCTTAAGATATGTGGAAAATCAGAATATATCACCTCAAAATAGGCCTCTTTTACCTAAGGATTGCTGAACTCAAGGCAATTAAGAAACAGCAGATACAAGAGTGCTCTCTGCACTGCCTCTGTTTGCCTAAATGCAGGGAATTGATTTACAAAGACCAAAGATATTCCACCTCTCTTTCTACAAGGGAGAACAAAGGTTAACCCCCTTAAGGCAAGTTTAGACCCTTATTTTGCTTGGAGAACAGTGGAAAAACTCCACACTAACAAAGTTCCCTAACTAGCCGGCATCTGCCAGTTATCTGCCTTCCCAAGGGTTGCCACCCCCAGGGACTCAGATTCCTTTCCCTTGCCTTGCCGTTTCTCTAAAAATTGACTGCTCTTTGTTGAGGATGCTGCATAAGCTGGAAATCAGAGCCATCTGACTGGAAATTTCTCACTCCCTAGGTATCTCTCATGCATATGTGAAATATGCATGTTAATAAACTTCTGTTTGTTTTTCACTTACTAGTCTGTCTTTTTTTATGGGGGTTCATTCCAATGAGAAACTCATGATAATTGAGGAAAAAAGTGTTTTTCTTCTCCCACTAGATGCAAGTACTACAGGAAAGAAAAAGAAAAGGAAATGGGAGCAAAGTAAAACAAAAACATTTCCATATTCAATTTCCAGCAAATTGAGGCATCGAACCTCATCACTGACTTGTCACTTCGTTGGAAAATACAATTGCCTATCTAGACCTTGCCTTCCAAGCTCAGCCACTCAACTTGCTGCACACACTAATACTTCTGCTCTGTTGCTGTCTCTCCCTCAGTGGCAGAGACTATTTTTTCATCTCAGTGTCGCCAGTGCCAAGTAAAAGCACTATGACTTATTAGATGCTGAAAGCGTGTTGAACTAAACCATCTATGTTAAAAATAGCAATGTTACCCACCTGCTTGTGTAGATCACTATAGATAATGCCATTCAAACTTTAAGATAATGCTGTGTATATTGTCCTTTCTTTCATGGGGAAAAACTCAATACCGCCCTTCAGCAAAGGGCCAGGTTGCTTCTCATCACAGACCTGGGGCTTCCATGCGCTAATTTCCCACTGTGTTTCACTGAAGAATGACGGGAAAACCATGGCAAAGGGTGCAGAATGCAGAGCTGAGAATAGCACTTTGATTGCAATTTTATTTCCTATGTTCCTGAATTTTTTGAGATGCTGTATCTTTTACAAGAAAAACTTCTTTTCACCATGATCATTTTCAAATGTAGATTTTCTCTTCCAGAGTTTCTCTAATGTGCTGAATTCTGCATTCTTGCAAGTAAGGTATGGCAGCTTGAAAATGTGCTACATGGCATTTTCCTGAATTCTACATAGTTGTTAGTGTTACGGCAAATCTATAAAATGCCATACTATATGTTTTGTTTTTTGAAGCTCTGGTGTTCTCATTTATAAAGATGCCTTTGCTTCCAATGTGCACTATATATTGTAACTCAGAGAGGCATGAGTTTCCTGGAAGTCAGAGTGACTTAGCTGGTTATCTCACTCATAGCATGGGGACCCACAGAGAAACCTAGGAGGTATTTAGTAGTTCAGCACTACCTTGGCATAAAACTTGTTGGGCCAAAGGATGTAGGGAACTTGATTTCTTTCTGGGTAAATGTGAAAACTCATTTATTAGTTTCTCTGCACCAATGTCCACACATAAGACATTGTTTCAAATGACAGAGGCTGTCATGATGTGGAGCAAAAACAGTCCTCCTCTTTACTCCTTTCTATAGCATCTTCTCTTCATCTCAGCATATTCCTACCTCTCAGAGACATGGCATCGGACTTAGGCTAGAGAAAGCAAAATGTTTCCATTAACTTCTGCAGATTTTCTGTGCCCAACAGAGTTTCTGAGAATCAGAGAGGGTAAGTCATCTCCTTGGGCAGGAGTCTCTCACTATCCTAGAGAAGGTGGGAAACTGTGATTTGGAGGTGCATATCTTTGGAGCCACACAGCTGATGGGTGGACCAATGTCTTGAATATTGTCTTACTCTACTACTATTCAACATAGCAATCCCATCACTGGGTATATACCCAGAGGGAAATAATTTATTCTATCAGAAAGATACATGTACTGATAGGTTCATTGCTGAGTGATTTACAATAGCAGGGACATGGAGTCAACCTAAGTGCCCATTTGTCATTTTGAATAAAGAAAATGTGGTGTGCTTACACCATGAACCACTATGCAACCATAGGAAAGAATAGAGTCATGTCCTTTCCAGCAACATAAATGGAGCTGGAGGCCATTATGCTAAGTGACCAAACTGGCACAAGAATAGAAAACCAAATACGGCATGTTCTCACCTATAAGAGGGAGCTAAGCATTGAATAAACATGAACATAAATATGAGAACAATATACACTGGGGATCACTAGATGGAGGTTGGAGGTAGAGAGGAGGTAGGCTGAAGAACCACCTATTGGAAACCATGCTTACTGCCTGGGCGACGAGAGCATGGGAACACCAAGCCTCAATGTCATACAATTTAACCATGAAACAAACCTGCATGTATACCCTTTAACCTAGAATAAACTTTGAAATAAAAAAAATAGACTTGAAAGATCTGCATCCTACACATAACAGACAAAATTACTAGTTGTGTAAATACCAGTTTTTGCCATAAAAATCACTGGATGGTAGATATAGAAAAAAGAACATTAGCCAGGATTGAAAAGTCTGGGTTTGAATCCTAGTGTGAAATTCAGATTCACAATAGTTTAGTTCAGCACCTGTTCACGAGCAAGAGAGAACAGGTACTTCGGAACGTATTGTTCATATAAGTTCTAATTAATCTAGGCACTCTATTTGTAAGCCAATGGGGCATATCCACACAGTATAGCATATTGATTAAGTGCATAAGCGTTGATCATAGAGAGCGAGATATGAAGACTAGCTCTGTACTCACAAGCTGTGTAATCTAAGCTACTGAGTAGATTTTCTTCATCAATAAAATATCCTTCATAACTCCATCTGCAATGATGATTATGAGGATAAATGAAAAGGAAGGCATAGAAGAACTTAACAGTGGCAGCTATTATTTTGGGATAACTATTGTACTAGATCCTCCTCCTATGCTGAATATGTGTTGCTGCTGCTGCTTTCATTCTATTTGGTCTTACCGCCCAGCTGTTCACCTTCTAGATTCAGAACCCAAATCTCTTCCCTCAGTAAAACACCCTCTCAGGAAATGGAACTATGGGAAACGTACTGGAACCTGAAAATGAGATCACCCAATTTTCAGGTTCCAGGTCTGGGCTTTCGAGCCATGACTGGAATGCTGAAAATTCTAAGTATACATTAACTAAATGTTAGTCCAATAAAAGGACCGATTCAGCAGCCATGAGAACTGCCTCAGTTATGGTTATGGGACCAAAGCCAGTTCACCAAGGCTTCCCTTTGCTTTTGCTGAAAACGTTGGGAAAGGATCATTGCCTTCATGCTGAGACTTCCTGCTAATTGTAAAGAATGTAAACTCGGAGCTGCTGATGGGCGTAGATGATGTACCTACATGAGTCTGCAGGAAGGTAATCTTACTTGGAAGAATGACAAAGACCACCTGGATCCATTGAATCTCTACCTCGAACGTCTCAGTTTCTTGATGTATTCGATTTCGTTTTTTACTTAAGTCAAATTGAGTAGGTTTCTGTCATTTGTCACTAAGAGAGTTATGGCTAAAACACTTTTATTACATATCCCTTTTTTGAAACAAGACCAGGCCATTTAATATTTGTTTCTTGTTCAGAATTCTTCTCCTGTTTTTTGAACTCGATGTTAGAAGCTGGCCTCCCAAATGCCTATGTCCAGACGGCTTAGGTGGGACTTAGACTTGGACACAAGTTTATGATTCTCCTAGTTCAGTATTTCCTGAAGCATTTATTCCATTGCAGGCAAGCTTACTATTAATTTATATGAAAATACAAAGGCCACAGAATAGCTAAAAATAACCTTCAAAATGAAAAAGAAAGTGGAAAAAATCACTCCACCCAATATTAAAGTCTATTATATAGCTGCATTAATTGAGACAGTGTGGTATTGGCAGAGAGATAAACACATAAATCGATTGAACAGAAGAGAAAATCCAGAAATTGACCAAAATAAATGCGACCAACTGTTTTCTGATGAAAGTGCTAAGGCAATGCAATTAAAAATGAATACCATTTTTAACAAATGGTGCTGGAGCAGTTTAATATTTAGAGTTAAAAAAATGATTTTGACCTAAACTTCACACCTCATATAATAATTAACTCAAAATAGATCTTGTACTTAAATACAAAATGTAACCTGACGAAACTTTTAGATAAAGCATAAGAGGAAACCTCAGAGATTGAAAGCTGGGCAATACGTTCTTAGACTTGACACCAAAACAAATCATCTACAGAAGCACAAAGTAGTAAATTAGACTTCATCAAAATGAAAATCTTTGGCTCTGTAGAAAACCCCATTAACAGGATTAAAAAGGCAAGCAATAGACTAGGAGAAAACATTTGTAAACTACATAGCTATTAAGAATGAGTATCTAGAATAGATGAAATCTCAAAGCTTAATAGTAAAAGTACAAATATTCCAATTATGAAGTGGGCCGAAAGACACGAAGAGACATTTCACCAAAGAGGATTGTGTAAACGCTCAATAAACACGTGAAATAAAAACATGTTCAAGATCACTGGCTGTTAGTGCACTTGTGCCTCCATAATAGCACCCACCATTGACTGGCAGCTTAAACAGCAGACACTTATTTTCTCAAAGTTCTGGGGCTGGAAGTCCAAGATGAAGCAGAATCAAATTCTCCTGAGGCGCCTCTCTTAGGCTTCATGATGGCCACCCTCCTGAGTCCTCTGCAGATGGCTGCCCCTCTGGAGATGTCTCCCTGGTGTCCTCATCCCCTCTTCTTATAAAGGCTCACATCAGATTGGATTAGGGCCCAAACCAAAGACCTCATTTTGACTTAATTACTTCTTTCAAGGACCTGTCTCCAAATATAACCACATTCTTAGATACTGGGGGTTAGGGTTTCAACATATGAATTTTGGAGAAACGTGATTCAGCCCATAATGTTGGCCATTAGTGCAATGGAAATTAAAACAACAGTGAGACATCACTACACACCTATGAAAACATCTAAAATAAAAAACAGTGACGACATCCAAGGCTGGCGAGGATGCTGAAAAACGGGATCACAAATATGTGGCTGGTGGGATTGTAAAATGGAAATGCACTCCGGAAAAAAGTTTGGAAGGTTTTTGTTTTTTAACTGTTGTTTAGCTAAACATGCAACAACCATATAAACCCAGTAATGCACACTTAGGCATTTATCCCAGAGAAGTGAAAAAGTGTGTTCATACAAATACCCATACACAAATATCAATGATTGTTTTATTCTTAATAGCCAAGAATAAGAAGCAACCTAGATGTCATTAAACAGGTGACTGTTTAAACAAACTGTGGTGCAACTCTACCGTGAATATGACTCAGCAAACAAAATGAGCAGACAATTGATGCAAGGAACCACCTGAATTCCTTTCCTGGAATTTGTGCTGAGTGAATAAATCCTCTCCCAGAAGGATTGTATGTAACATTTGAAACGTGTTTATAATATCTGAAATAAGAAAATTGTAGAAACGAAAAACAGATTATTAATTGCCAAGGGTTACAGAGAAAAATGCAGGCAGGGAGCAAGTGGGTGTGGTAAAGGGCAACTGGAAGGACCTCGTGGGGTGGAAATTTCTACCTCCTGGAAATGTTCTGTATCAATGGCTGTGACACTGCCGGACAGTTTTTCAAGATGTTGCCTTCAGGGAAAATTCGGTAAAAGGTGGAGGGGATCTCTATGTCTTATCTCTGATAGTTATGTGTTAACCTACAAATATCTCCAAATTAAAAATATAATTAAAATAGCCTTGATTGTACAAGGAACTACTAAAGAATGTACTTGAGCAAGAAACTGACCTCACGTGAAAGAGCATTTTTTCCTATGCTTTGAAATATTTCAGAAAAAACTTTCAGAAAAAGGGCACGTTTATCAGCTACTAACTTTAAAACAAAACTTGTAGGATTATGCTGTCAGAGAAATTTTGGAGATTTTTCAAAATTCTTATTTTACCAACCAAAAAATAAATGAATACTTGGAGTAAATGTATTCACCAAGATCACACAGTGAATGGGCAACTGAACCAGGACGACGTCTCCCAGCTCCCTGACCACAGCGACTGCTATCACACCACATTGTTTGATCTGACTAAGCTTGATAATTAACTATTCTTAAATTTAATTTATAGTATTTTTCATTTTAATTAGTTAATTACCTACATAATGGCCTTATCTGCATTGGAGGCTGATATAATTTGATGGATATTAGGGAAATTAAAACTTTGAAAGTCCACAGCCTGCCCAGTTGGGGATACAGTGAGGAAGTGTTGGGGACAGGCACCACCCATAGGTTGTATGAGCCCAACTAGGGTGACGCAGGGACTCTGAAAGGCACACAGCTCTGCAGCTGAGATGAGCCACTCCAGCTTCATTGTCACCAGCTACACAGTGAGGCACTTGGTCGGGACCTATATTCTCAGCGTGCATTATCCTGCTTTATGCTGGACCATCTAAGATCTCTCCCATGACTCCAAGAAGATGGGACACAGAAAAGGGAAAATGAGACCACGGCTATTATTTGAAGAAAGCTGTTTGTTACAAAGCAAAAGGGGAAGACCTTGCCTGTCTATAAATTGATGGTAAGAAAATGTTGACCTGTATTGACTTTAAGTTAACGTCTAGAACTAAAGTCTTGTAATTTCACTAACCATTCCTAATAAAAATACATAAAAAACCTAATTCTGCCTGCTGTGGCACATATGGGACTGCTAGGTTCCTCATGGCCTCTAAAAAGGATGCGATGCCCAAATTCAGCTGGAGAGAAGTTTCTAGGATTTATGTACATAAGCTCCAAGCTTAAAAAGACTGGCCTCAGTTATTCTCCATGTTGTACCCAGGTGCCATAAGTTCATAGTTAGTTTTTTATAACTCTTATGCTTTGTGGGCATCTTACTTATGCCCATTATTTCTTATCAGGACCTTTACATTGAATACACAGAGAGCAGTCTGTTACTCAAAGGAACACACACAGAGATGCACACACAGCAGATGCGTACATGGGCACACACACACACACATAGACAAATATACATGCAGATGCACACACAGATGCAGATCCAGATGGGTAGACATATCTACACAGACAGATGCACACACAGATGGAGATGCACACAGGTACACACACATATACATACACAAACACACAATTGCAGATGCACACAGGTACCATACACACACATACACAAATATACACACAGATGCAGATACACATGAATACACACACACATAATTGCGAAATGTCTATTTCTAAGGGTTTTTGTTCACTAAATATGCTGTGCCAAATACTCAATGAACTGGCAAATTGATACTATAAAGTGAAAAAGTTTTAAGCAGCTCATTAACATTTCTCCATTTACCCATTCGTGAGATCCAGTTATGAGTTAATATTAAGTACACAGTAGAGTGAAATTTACATTGAAAATGGAAACAGTAAGCTTTAACAAGGTTGAAAATCTTCTCTATATGCTATGGAAGGAGTGTTCCTTCATAATTTATACACTGAAATCTTAACCCCAATGGAACGTCAGGAGACATGCAATTTGGGAGATCATTAGGTCATGAGGATGGAGCCTCCATGAGAGGGACTGGGGTCATTATAAGAAGAGAAGAGAACTCGCTCTCTCTTCTCTGCCCTGGGAGATGACTGTCGATGAACAGGGAGCAGAACCACATCAGGCTATAAGTCCTGATCTTGGACTCCCCAGTTCGCATGACATGTGAGAAATAAGTGTTTGTTGTTTAAACCATCTATGGCATTTTGTTAGAACAACCTGAATGGACTAAAATGTATTAGAATGCAGAAAATGAGGGGTGAAATCATGGCTTGAACTCCTATCTGCCCAACCCCGAGGCCCACCTCCTCTGTCATCTTGCTCCCATAATGTGCTCTAAGGTTCCCCATGTGCCAGGCACTGTGGTATCAACTCATCTCTCTCCAGTGTCAACGCCATTTTCTGAATAATACACATAAAATTACTAGAATCTTATTTTCTCTAAGCAGAATGAAAATGGATAGGTTACAGAGATGATGAATTGTTTAAAAATGACCTACACTCTAAACATTTACTTGCTTTGTATGCATTGCAAAATGGTATTTTGGGTAAATAATTATGTTGCGTGAGTGTCTTCATGAGCATTAATATTCTCTTCTAAAATATGGCTTTGTCATTCATTATCTTTGAATTAAGAATAAGTCATTTCTTTTTTCTCTTATCTTTAGTTAAAAAAAAGAAGAAGAAAGAAAAAAAACTCTCCACCATTAATATACTCCTCTTCCAAGATAGGAATAATAAACCTTGAAGTGGTTCATTAAATATTAAATACTTATTTCAATTGTTTCTTCTGATTTTGGAATGCACTTTATAAGAAATGCTTCTAAATGGTCAGTTTTACTGATTACACAGTGTTTATACTTGAGGGAAGTGATGATTTTGTCACATTTGCTGTGGCTCATTCAAAGACAGGCATTTAGCTGGGCATGGTGGCCCACGCCTGTAATCCCAGCACTTTGAGAGGCCGAGGTGGGTGGATCATGAGGTGAGGAGATGGAGACCATCCTGCCTAACACGGTGAAACCCCATCTCTACTAAAAATACAAAAAATTAGCCGAGCGTGGTGGCGGGCGCCTGTAGTCCCAGCTACTTGGGAGGCTGAGGCAGGAGAATGGCGTGAACCTGAGAGGTGCAGCTGGCAGTGAGCCGAGGTTGCGTCACTGCACTCCAGCCTGGGCAACAGAGCGAGACTCTGTCTCAAAAAAAAAAAAAAAAAGGAAAGAAAAGAAAACAAAAACAAAGACAGGCATTTAGTAACAGACAAATGGAGTGTAGCACCCTTAGGGGTAAAATAAGCAGGTTAAAAACTGTAGAGAAAATGGGAAATTTGAGTCATACTTTTGTTAGGCAATGTTTGACTTTCAATTATCTAGATCTCCTGAGAGCTGGCTGACATGTACATGTACTCAGAACTGTATGTAATTCTACGAATAACACAAAATGGCCCTATGAAGATGGGGGATACTAAAAGCCCTCCATAAGTGTATGACACTTGGGTAAACTTTTCAAGCTTCTGACAGTCATTGCCAAGATACTCTGTCTTTTCTGACCTTGTACGGTTGCTACTGCCACACTCTCAGCTCTGCACTTTGGGCTCACTACTCTCAGACTTTTCAAGAATGTTATGTTGCTACCATCACAGCTGTGCACAAACTATCTTCCTGGATAGAAATCCTCTCCCTCAGAATCTACCAGGTACTTCCTACTCATCTTGCAGAGCCAGCTCTGGCTGTTCTTCCATCTTCCTTCTCCTGATAGCCACCATCAGGCTTTACACCTTGTTATTTAATGAATGCAGAATCTGTATGATAATGATTTTGGTGTGTCCCCATCTGAGCTCTTTTAGGATTCTGTGAATTCTTTAGGAACAGGAGGTATTTTTTTTTTTTTTAATTTTCAATGCCTGAAAGCATCTAATAGATGATCAGTTACCGTAAGTTGAATTTAATTTGTTAGATTGTAGAGTAGAAATCCAACCTCCATCTACTGCCACAGAAGTAGCGCTCAACCCCCTTTCCTGTGCATTTTAGTTGGCCTAAAACAGACCTTTTCCTGCCAGCTGATGCTTACGTATCTTTAGTTATGAGAAATGTAAGACTAAAGCTACATACAGTTGCCCAAAGACTGAGGACTCAAGGAAAGCCAGAGAGGGACAGAGTTAGCCACATGAAAACCATGAATATCAGTTGGCAGCCTGAGTTCTCGCCTTGGTGTTCTCATCTAGTACAGGATGACCAGCTGAGTGAGCTAATTAGCCCTGGAGTCTTGTTTATCTTCCAAGTCAGCCAGCTCCCCCTACACACACCATCAATCCACAGCTGTAAAAAACGATGTACCAGAAAAGAAAATACTTCACAAAAAATGTGCTTTGTAGATTTTAATAAGGGTTACGCATAGCCTGCGAAGGAGAATAAGGCAGAAAACACAGGAGCGGTGTGTGTCCTGCGATTAATGTGGTTTTTGTTGTTTGTGTTTTTGTTGTTGACACACAGATCAGGAGAGATTTGTGTCCAGAGAATGATGAATGTAAAGGCCAAACGTTTTCTGCATTTTGATCATATTCTCTTATGCATTCTTTTCAAAAATACACTAGAGGTTATGCTTAAAAGAGATCTTTAGATGCAACAATTTATATATCTCTTAGAATATTCCCAGAGATTGCTTTTAAATGTTCTGCCTTTATTTCAGACACCCTTACGAAATAAATGACAGTGGTATAGAGTTAGGAGGGACCATGGAGTTCGTCTGACTTGAGCCTCTTCCCTCTACATTTTCCTAAAAGTGGTGATGCAAGTAAAGAACAATAAATTACAATATAAAATTCTTTCCTTTGAAAATTGAACAGAAAACTGCAGAGATGTAAATGGTACACATTTGCTCTAATGCAAAACGTGCCAACTCGTAATTCGTATTATAGCCTGATTGTAAGTTGTGCACTTAGATGCCTCTTGAAAAGCTGAGTTTAAAAAATAAAAGCAAAACAAGCCATTACATGTGGCAAATGGCTTTCTCTATTGATTTCTCTTTTAATCTGTTAAGTAAAGCAAATTCCAAAACAATTTCTATTAGGCACATATTTGATAATTAACTTGAAGTTAAAAATGAAAGAATATAAATTAAATTATATTAAGCACCTCATGCGGTAGATTATGTGCTATATGCTTTTATTTATACTACCTCATTGTATATAAAAGGCTCATGTAAATACTAAGGAGGATGGGTTTCTTTCCATAATATTTAACTTTTGTCTACATATTTTATAATTCACATTAATTAGTCAAAGTGAGGTTTTCCAATCTCAATTTGCCTGATAGGGAAATTAATGAAACCTTTTATATATTTTATTTTAGATATTTTTAAAAATTATATTGACTTTGTAATTCAACTTCCAGAGACTACTTCATAAGGAAATGGAGTAGAAAAAGACAAGAACAAAAAAAATCTCACTTTCCTCTTTTAAAAACTATCATTCTTTAGGCTATATGTTATTCTATAAAAAATCTGTACCAATTAAGTATGCATTATTGTCATCCATATAATTTGTATTGATTATACAAAAATGAAACTTTGTATGTACAATATTAAGTACTTGATGCACTTTGGGCTTGAAAACAGCAATGAGATTCACAGTCAGACATGAAATAGGAATTAAATGAAGAACAAACACAAACCAATCAGAGATTACTTTTAAATATTCTCACATCTTATGAATCAGTGAAAGTCACTGTATATACTGAACAGAGCTGTGTTATTATAATGTAATATAAATACAAACACTTTCCAAACACTTCTATGTGCCAGCTGCTATGTTACAGGCCCAGGATGCAAATTTGATTAATGTGAACCTGATTACTATGCTTTCAGAATTTGTAGCTTGGCGGAAAAGAGTTAAGGATTTGGACAAAGTTGTCCTTAAAATAACTATTATAATGGAGGTAAGTACACTTGCAAGATGGTGCACCCGGACTTCTCACTGTGGATGTAGCACTTCAACTGAGACCCAGGAGGCCTAGTACTACCACGATCAGCCACAAGCAGTGTTCTTTCTTTGTCTGATTTAGGAAGGCTTCTTGCTTAGGCAGAATGCATGACGACACCACTGTAAGAAATTGAAGATCGTATTTCATGTAGTCTGACTTTACTGAGTGGGCGTGGCCTTCCCTGTTTTTTCTTGCCAGGTTGACGCCTCCTGGATACTTGAAGGGCCTCTGCCTGTTCTCCTGTCTGACTTCCGTCTCTGCAGAGCCCATTCCTGGCTACTCACTCAAATGTTGCTTCTCACTAAGGCAAGACCTGGACCATCCCTGGGTCCTGAATCAACTCTCTGCAGTGTCTCCTGGGAAGAAAGTTTCTCTGGATACCAAACTTTATCTCACCTCAGCTGGGACCATGTGCCAACCACTTCCTTAACTCAATAGTTTAGACTGACATTCACTGCTGGCCTCTAATTCAATAGCAAGCATAGTTCCAAAATCAATGAGTCAAATATACCTGTCTTAAAAAAAAAAAGAAAGAAAGAAAAGAAAAGAAAAAGAAAAAAGAAAAAAAAAAAGAAAAGAATTTTGCTTATCAGGGTCAAAGTATATTCAAATGAAGACCAGGCTTGAAGAATCCCTGAACAGACAAAACCAGTGTGGTGTCATAAATAATTTCTTATAAATACCTACATTAAAAGAAAAAAACAGGGCCGGGCGCGGTGGCTCACGCTTGTAATCCCAGCACTTTGGGAGGCCGAGGCGGGCGGATCACGAGGTCAGGAGATCGAGACCACGGTGAAACCCCGTCTCTACTAAAAACACAAAAAAATTAGCCGGGCGCTGTGGCGGGCGCCTGTAGTCCCAGCTACTCGGAGAGGCTGAGGCAGGAGAATGGCGGGAACCCGGGAGGTGGAGCTTGCAGTGAGCCGAGATCGCGCCACCGCACTCCAGCCTGGGCGACAGAGCGAGACTCCGTCTCAAAAAAAAAAAAAAAAAAAAAAAAAAGAAAAAAACAGAACTCAAGCTCAACCAATCAGAGGTAGCAAACAAACCTATGATTATGTAACTAGGGACTTTTCCCAATGGGATATACCAATTAAGGCCACTGTATATCTGTAACCAATCAAACATTTTCTTTGCTTTATTTCCATGTACATCCTATAAACGCCTCCCCCTCGGTGGAGCTCTTGAGCCACTTCTGGTTTGGAGCTGCCTGATTCATTAATATTTGTGTGTTCAAATAAACTTGTATTGTGCCTCAGTTTAACATTAGCTTAACATACATCCTGTGCATAGAAAAGGGCTGTACAGAGAGACCCATTCTTCCTTGGACAACAGGGCAGAAAAAAAAAAAGAGAAGGAAAAAAAATTAAAGAGACCCTTCCTTTTACCCGTGAAAGTTTTAGAGGAAGATAATTCCTGTGATTAAATGCTGTAGGTATGCAGAGATATTTGAAACTGATAAAGCCAGGAAGTTGCTGATGGGAAGTCAGATTTCTTTATGGATATAAATGTCTTCCTGAGAGAACTCTGACTAGAAGACAGTTGTTCATCTCCAATTTATGAGATATATTGGGGAAAATGAACAGTCTTTCCATTAGGCGTGCAGTGGGAAAAACCAAGGAATAAAGTCAATGACAAAGCAAGGTTTTATAGGTGGATGTGGCATTTTAGAATTGTCTATAGTAAGTAGAAAGCAACAGATGATGTAATTTAAATTTATTCTCAAACCGAAAGCAGGAAAGGTAATATAAAGGATTGTCCGATTAATGTTCTTTACCTGCCTTGTTTATTTTAATCCCTACTATATTCTTAGGTAATATTAACGCACTTTATAAGATTAAAAAAAAACTGATGTTAAGGAAAAGTGTGTGTGTGTGTATGTGTGTGTGTGTCTGGTGTGTGTGTGTGTCTGGTGCGTGTGTGTGTCTGGTGCGTGTGTGTGTCTGGTGCGTGTGTGGTGTGTGTGCATGTGTGTATTCAGGCTCACATGGCTGATATGCTGGGGGACAGTGTTTAACTGTAGGTCTGTCCAAGCCACTCAGGGTAAAATAAATTACACCAAAGGTCGCAGCCACCCTGAAATTTTGGAGCATGATGTGACGCACCTTTCAGCACCCTCTTTCCCTCTTTTTTTTCTATTTAGACACATGATATTTAATAAAGACATTAAAATAACATTTTAACTTCACCTAATCTTATAAAATATTTGATAGCAGCGTTTTTTGAAACAGGCAATATGCTTTAAAATTATAGATGAAGTATGCCATTTTTCATCCTCCTTGGGAAGAATACTGCTCCCAGGAAAGTGTATTTGTGCTCTATTCTCAATCCTGCTTTCTTTTGGGCTCCCTCTCACTTCCATCCTTCTCAAAGATATTGGTTTCATTTTACACTTAGAAAGAACTTTATGATTCTACATTTCCCCACTCTCTTGCCTCCTCTCTTCAGAGCCACCATCCATTGTGTTTCAAAGTAGTATCTGGCAGAAATTGTATTTCCCCTTATCCTGATGAGGATCAGCACCCACAAGTATCATCCCGTTTCTTTAATTTTCTTTCCTTGTCATATCCTCATTAATGGATAACAAAAACAAATTAGCTAAATGCATTATCTGGTAAGAAAGATGCAGTGTTACTGGAAAGATAACCAACTGTACACTAGCTCGAAACATTGCTTGCATCAATCTTTTGAAAGTTCTTCACTATTACACAATAGCCAAGATTCTCAAGTCACTTGCCTCTACCTCTCTTAAACATAGACACTTATGTCCAAAAGCAACTTTGTTTGGCTATTCAAAAACAACTTTAAGTCACAATTACAAAAGGAAACTCAACTGACCCACCAAAAGAACTCCTTTTCCAACTAGTTAATGACTCCGTCATCTGCCCAGTCACTCAAATTAGAAATCTCCAGCCTTGTTAATTCTTTCCCAACTGCCCTCCTCTGTCCAATGTATCGTTTAGTTTATTGTAATTTTCCAGAAAAGTAATTTACAAATATTGTCTTACCGCTCAATTTTCATCTTCATATTAGATCAGGTCTTCTTCATTTTTAAACTAATCTGATCAACATCCAGCAACTATGTCTGTAGGTTTAGATCTCACACGCTTCTTCTCCTGGAGTTGCTGTTTAAGATGTAAAATTGAACACACATCTTTTCTACTAAAAACTTGGTTGACTCTCATTGCTGATAGTGTAAGGTTTAAAATCCTCAACAGAGCACACAGACTCTTATACTCTCTACTCAGCTTGCACATGTTACTCCAGCCACTCTCTCCTCTAAGTATCCTATTCTTCAGCCAGCCACGCTGAACAGCTTATTTTCCTGACAAGTGAATAGCATTTATCCATTTCCAGAAAGAGACCTAGCAGAGTTCTAGACACAGAGACACTCAATCAATGTTTATGAATGTAAATGGTATATTTGAATTCTCCACCTCTCCAGCTGGACTTGGCTTTTCTTTCTCAAATCTGTATGTTTATCTGTGCCTCTCTCACAAGTGACTCTCAAGATTGGAGAGAGAAAAAGGTTCTCTGTGCATCTTTTGAAAGAGTTGGCCATTGATTCCTGTAGCAGGTGGTGCATGGTTCTCACGAATGCAGAGGATTAAGATGGTAGAATAATCAGAAAAGGAGATATGAAGAAGACAGATGTGATGTCCAAAGCACTCTGTGGGACATAGAAAATCAGACCATTCTCCTCCAAGTGCTAAGGGTCACTCTGACAGCACTAATGAACCACACAGGGCTCGTGAACTCAGTCATACATGCTTAGTGGTAGGATGGAACCACTGTATGCTTTAGAGTCAGTAAAAGCTGAATATAAAGTCTGGAATCACAATCACCACTTAATTTATGGTAAGTCCTTGGGAAAATCTTCATTAGCCTTTCTCATCCTGATTTCTAAAAGAAAAATGGGGATTGCAGTTTTCACCCTGGGCAGCAATGAGGGTAGGCAGATAATGCTTAGTGCAGGGTCCCACACATGATAATAGATACAGGAAAGTGTTATTTTTAGTCTTTCAACAAATGTTACCAGAAGCATTATATTTCAAGGTCTAATTAGGCTATTGATACCAATAACCATTTTAATTATTAGGATTTTTTGGAGATCCACATAATAAGATACAAATTAGGTCCAGTGGAATAGATCTAAAAATACTTGTATTTAGACTTATGATAATAAGTTTATCTCGTGTGCCTGAAAATTAACTGTAAAATGTTACCAAAAATTGAATAATAATTAATAATTTAAAAATACTTATTCTTTTAATCAATGAAAAAAAGCATGGGATTTAGAGTTATAAAAATCTACTAAAATTCAAATATTAATTACACCCCTTAAAATATGTATTTAGTCAAATAACTTAATTTCTCTAAAGACTGGGATAAGAACTTTTTATTACTGTATAACTATGAATACCAAAAATTGCTGGGAACTTGGAAAATTAGTGTTGTCCCTTTTTTCTTCCATTCTGAATTATATTTCTCCTTAAACAATTGTCCATAGGATTTTTCTGGAGGAAGAATTAGAAAGCACTTTGTAGAAACAATAGTTTATTCTAGGAAATGATAACATTTAGTAAATATCAAAAAGTTCCAATAGAGAAGTCATTAAAAAATAATTTTCTCAAGGTTTCAGTATTTTCTTGTTATTTTGGAAAAATGTACAAAAGCATGTTGATTCTCTGTGCCTTTTCCATTGTGTGCATGTTTGAAAAACGTGTTTGGTTATAAACATTTCCCAGGTGGCACCCTGGGAGGCCTCTCGCTTGTTTGAGCACATTGAACAATGAGCATTTCATGGAGCTGCATGAATACTGCTGTAATCAATAGGATGTCTGAACATCCTAACATAAACTAAATTTCATAACAAAATAAAACAGCAACAACAATCATAAAACAAAAATAAATAAAAGCTCTTCAGCAGGTATATATATATATACTACTTCCCATGAGTTATTTTTCTCCTCTGTAAAATGGCGACAGTAGTTATGTCACATGGCTATTCCAGGATTAAGTTAGTTTAAACGTGCTTAACCCAACACGTGACACCAAGTAAGTATGTAATAAATGTTAGCTAAAGCACAAAACTGAGTGATATCAACTCACTGAGTGATATCTTTTATTTAAGGTTCAATTCTGTCCTCTCATTAGAAATTTTCCAGTAGGTATATTGGTTTTCTTTTTTTATTTTTTTTTATTTTTTGTTTGTTTGTTTTTGAGATGGAGTCTCACTCTGTCTCCCAAGCTGGAGTGCAATGGCGTGATCTCTGCTCACTGCAATCTCCACCTCCCAGGTTCAAGTGATTCTCCAGTCTCAGCCTTCCGAGTAGCTGGGATTACAAGCAGCTGCCACCACGCTAATTTTTGTATTTTTAGTAGAGGCGGGGTTTTGCCGTGTTGGCCAGGCTCGCCACAAACTCCTGACCTCAAGTGATCAGCCTACCACGGCCTCCCAAGGTGCAGGGATTACAGGTGTAAGCCACCACACCTGGCCTGGTATGCTGCTTTTCAATTACAAGAGAGAAGCTGACAGGCTGATGATGATGGCAGGGGGAGGAGTTTATATTCAAAATGAGAGCAGGGAAGAGGTGGTATGGGGAGAGAGAGGTCATGTTTATTTCATAGTTTGTAAACACATAATATAGATATGTGTAATCTGTATATAACATCTGTAGATGTCATGATGCACATATTCAACTTTTTAGAGTTTGCTGCAAGCTGTTTCACACTCTGTTTGTGAAATAGAAAGCATTGAAATGTTTTTTTTTTTTTTTTTTTTTTGCTAGATAAACAAATTGAGCATTCTGAGCTGAGGGAGGTAAACCCAGTAACAGAGAGATCTGGAATTTAAGTCCATTTGACTGCTAAGTCAAATTTTCTTTTACTCTTTACCATGGCCAATTTCATTTAAGTGATTGTGTATTAATATGTGTATATTTACATATGTATAAATATAAATTTATTTTATATACTTGTGTGTTTTTATATTTTATATACTTGTGTGTAATTTTATATAATTGTACTTTAGTCTCTCTATGATAAATATATTATTTTATACCCATATAATATATTTGTATAAAAAGATATATTTTAATGGGTATAAGTTTTATCTCAAATAAGCTACAACTTACCAAATTTAATTCAAGTCACATAAAATGTAATGTAATCAATAACAACATATTAACCAATATGATATAGGAGGAAAAACAAACATTTCCTTAAATGTGATAGGGTGGATAAGCTTTCTACTACAGTTTTATAGCACCTCCATGCATTTTAGGTAATGGAATTACATATTTTCTAAAAGTATGTTTTAAGGCTGATGTTCTTTCTTGCATGCATTATGCTATATTAGCAAGTGGCTTAAAGCATGTTAACATGCAAAATCATGTCTCTCCAGTTAGCTACAAAACCCCCTTCTATTAAAACTTCTGAAGCAACATTAATGATATCTTTGATTTTGAGTCCTTAATTTGCAATTTCAAAGAACATAAATCTTATTTTTCTACATAAAAAGGCTGCTCCATACATCGTGGGGTGGAGGAAGCAGGTCCTGCATGAGTGAGGTGCAAGCATGCTCTCTTGCTGTAGTTCCTCCAGTCGAGGAATGGCAACAGGGTCAAATGACTATGACATCATGGATATGAATCTCTCCACCAATCATGAGCATAATTCCAAGTCGACCTTTTCACAGACTTACATTTTTGCATGAATTCTCTCTCATTTATTGAACCATGCTAGGAAATGAAACGATTATGGTGTTAAAGACAGTGATATATTCACAACCCAGATTGTATTTCAATCTAATTTAAACCTTAGCTGGAGGCTTCTTAAGTAGACATGGCCATTAAAAGTAATATCTTTCCCAAATGGAAAGTAAAATAAATCTGATTTCATAGGAGGTACAGACATGGGTTGAAAAATTAATCCCTGGTCCTTTTTTCCAAACTAGAAAGATTTAGGTGAATCAAAATGTACTAGGCTTTAGAAAAACGTTTGTTTCAAGTAAAATGGACTTTTTCTCTAAGTGCTGTATTGTTTTTCTTATCTATTCTTTTGTACACTTGACTTGAAAAGTCCTTGCCCAGAGCTGGTGTGAGAGCTCATGTATTCATAGCTGGAGCCTTGATGGTATTCTAAAAAAGGCAATGCCATAGATGGTATTAATCCATAGTGGCAATTTCCTACCCATCACACACATGACTGTATTTCACATAATTTGAACCTGGTGACGATGCCCACCTGCGTGAAGTGCTAAGCACAGGTCACAGTCAGAGGGGGGTTCTCCTCTGGAAATCCACAGCACCAAGGGCCAGGAGGAGAATAACACAAGGAATCTGACCCAGGGGCGAGCACAGTGCAGGAATGGGGAATTAAATAAATAGAAGTCAGGTGCCTCTTAGATGCAGGAATAAAAAGCAAGCAAGACAAAGGTGAAAATGCAATGAGAAATCCTGGGTGGGAGCCAGGTGCTCCTGTGCGGGGTGTGGCCGATGAACAGAGAGCATCACCGTAGCATGGGGTGCTCGCCACACGGGGACTGGATGAACCCATTCCTCTGACTTGAGCTTCACGCCCATGAAGGCTATGTCTACAAACTGATTCTAGCTCTACAAGGTTCCCAATCCCTGGGAGAGGAGCAGTGCAAGAAGCAGGTAAAACACAGGCTTGGAGCTGGACTGCTGGGGTTACCATCCCAGCTCTGCCACTGACTACTTTTGGACAAGTGGCTTACATTCTCTGTACCTCTATCTCTTCACCTATAGCATGGGAAACTAATACTATTTACTTCAAAGGCTCATCAAAATAAACGACTTATTCCAAGTGTAGCATTTAAGACGATAAGCGTTTGAAAGGTGTTTCATTTTGGTGGTAGGTTGTTTCCATGAAACTTTTCTTCTGCATTTTTCAGTCACAAGTAATTGCTTTTGAGAGAAGAATGTTTTAGTCTTTAAAGTTTGAGTTCCAAATGTCTTTCTTAGCAGAGACTGTGTCTAAACTACTATTGTCACATAGATAGAATAATTAAGGAAAACACTTCACTTAAGTTAATTCAGCCCTGTTTTTCAAGGCAGAAGCATGGCAGGTCCTCAAATAATGTCATTCTGTTCAATGTTGTTTTGTAATAAAGTTGATGAGAATAAACATTGCCCCCGGCCAGGGAAACTCTCTATGTGGGTTTTCAGGTACTCCGTTTCCTCCCACATCCCAAAGTTGTGCACGTTAGGTTCACTGGTGTGTCTCAGTGGCCTCCTTCTGCATGAATTGAGTGTGTGTATGAGGGCACCCTGCGATGGGATGGCGTCCTGTCCAGGGCTGGTTCCTGCCTTAGACCCTGAGCCGCCTAGACAGGCTCCAGCCACCTGCACCCCTGAACTGGAATCACCAGATAAATATCTTAATTTTTTTATTAGCCTTTCTTAAATGTATACATAGCTCACATTTATTCCAATGCTCAATATTAGCAGTGTTTTAGGGTCTTTATTCTGAAGTTTGACGATGTTTTTGTGACCAGAAATATGCATAGGAATTTAAGTCATGTTCATGTCAATTAGCCTACAGTAATATTGACTTCCTTATACATTGTTTTGCTTAAAATCCCAGTTTCCAAGAACCTATTGATGACATAAGGAAGGACTCACTGTATATGCAATCTCATATTCACCATAATGAGCAATTATATAGGCTAAATTTTAACAAACAGCATCTCATTTTAATAAGTAGAACCATCCTTGATGACAGGGGCAGTTTTATTAGAGTAAAATTCAACACAGTATTCAGGAGCATTGCTCATGGATCCAATTCCTGAATTCAGCACATATTACTTATGTGGCCCTGGACACTTTTAAGCTCTCTGTGTCTCTGTTTTCTCATCGTTAAATGAAAGTAATAATAGTACTTGCCTCACAAAGTTGTGAGGATCAAAAAAGATCCCACAGGAAGAGTCTCTAGTACAAGTATTAGCTATTTTTATTGTACCAATTTTGAAGTTTCTGATGCTAAGCAAATTTAGCTGACTTGCCCCAAATTGTATACATTTATTTGAAGTAGACATTAGAGAACTGATGAGTTTCAGCTGTGAACAATCATATCAATCACCAAAATGATTATCGTATTTTCAAGTCTCTGGAGACAGTTTTTATTTAGATTTTTATATTTGGAAGACACTTTGTTGAGATTGAATGATAACTATACTTGCAATATTGCCAGTGTCTGAAAAAAAATCCACATAAGTGGAAGGTATCAGGTCCAGACCTGCCACCATAATTTCAGAAGGTTGGAGACTATATTGGAGACAGAATTTCCAGGACTTAAGATTGTTTATTGAGAACCAAGTCAAGGCTCTGCAAAACCAGTAATCTCCAGAACTGGAAGCAGCATGGTGGGACAGGGAAAGAAATAGACATGAATTCAACTTGAGCACTTTCTATGCTTGAATTGGGCAACTTGCACAGCATCCCTTTATCTTCCTGTCCACCAACAATAGGCAACAGTACCCTCTCACCTTTATAGCCTTGTTTTGAAGAATAAAGTCATGATGAAAGCGCTGTGTAGACCCTAGAGTAACACACACTGTAAAGAATGAAGAACCCAGGCATGGAACTGAACCATAAGCTATGTTGGAGCATGCAGCACAGGGAAGGAACAGAATCTGAGAGCATCTCCATGCAGATCCAGGGTCCATTTCTGACCCCAGGCACCTGAGTTAAGGCAGTGGTAAGACACTTACTATGTCATATTCAGGATTCCGGGGGGCAGTTAGCAAGAAGCCAGGGGAGACAAGAAGGACAAACAGCCCAACTGAGGAGGCCCAGTCTGGCCCCTTCATGAGGAGGACAATAGGGTGGCCTTTTGGCAGGGTCTTCTCCAGGAGAAGTCACCAGACTTTGGTCAACAGGCAGTAGGGGAGTGATTGGAGGCTTGGAGGTTTGGAAGTTCATATAAAAATAGTGCTTGGAATAGCCAATCTGTAATAATATAACCATTCATGCCAGTCACAAAGACACTCAGTAAATGATAATTATTAGTATCATTAATACAAAACTATAATGTGGTAAAGCTCCCAGTGGAATGAACAATGTGCTTTAACACAGAGAGGAGAGTGATAATTATAGGTTTGTGGAAGGGGAACTGGGAAAACTTTATAGGAAGGGTGACTTTTCATCAGAACCCTGAAATACATTTAGGGCTTCCTATTATATATATATATATATATATATATATATATTTTGTGTGTGTGTGTGTGTGTGTGTGTGTGTGTATACATATATGGATTAAGAGGTTGAGTGTGCTTTAGACCAAAAAAGCCACATAAAGAAGAAAATATGCTTTGGCTTAAGATGTATTGTGTTCAAGGAGACAGCAATGTGTCTGTATTAGTCTATTCTCACATTGCTATAAGGAACTACCTGAGACTGGGTAATTTATAACAAAAGGAGATTTAATTGACTCACAGTTTCACAGGCTGTATAGAAAGCATGGCTGGAAGGCTTCAGGAAACTTACAATCATGGCGGAAGGCCACAATTGGAAAGGGAAGCAAGCACGTCTTTACATGGCAACATTAGAGAGAGAGAGAATGAGAGAGAGAGAGATAGCACGAGGGCATGAAGGGGGAAGTACTACATACTTTTAAACAACCAGATCTCATGAGAACTCTGTCATGAGGCAGCACTAGAGGGATGGTGTTAAACCATTAGAAACCACCCCCATGATCCAATCACCTCCCACCAGGCCCCACCTCCAACACTGGGGGATTAAAATTCAACATGAGATTTGGGTGGGGACACAGAGCCAAACCACATCAGTGTCCAAGATAAAACTTTCCATTGAACTACACAGGGATGAATATCTGGCTGGAGGAAGAATTGGCAATAATAGCATTAATTAATTAACTAATTTTTGTCAGCTTTATTGAGGTATGATTGACAAATAAAATTTTATATACTTAAGACATAAAATGTGGTGTTTTGATATAAGTACACCTTGTGTAATGATTTTCAGAGTCAAACTACTTAATATATTTGTCACCTCAGAGTTACCTTTATTTGGTAAGAACACTTAAGATCTAAAAAATTCAAGTATACAGTACCTTAACTATGGTTCCATGTCAATAGCATTTATTTAACAATTAAAAATGCGTACAGGTCATCTCCTAAGTGCCAACCACTGTTTCATACTTCAGAGTTACACCAGCAACAAACCATGAACAGAACTGAGGTGATACTAGAAGGTGGACTGATATCGTCCTTCAACAAAAGGATGCTGCCAAGTTTTCCACTGTGGAAAGCAGATCCTAAACGCCAGTCATATCTCCTAGAACAAGATTAAAGAGCCTAGTAGACCTGGTTATCTAAACCACCAAACCGGCTGACTCTGATTGGACTCTGAGGCTACACTGAGGAGCAATCCATCCCCAAATTAATCTCCACAAGGCTACTCAAAAGCTACAAAAAGGATCCAGTCAGTTTCCAGCTACAGATAGAGACGAAATGACACCAAACCTTATCCCTGCATGAGTTACATTGTAAAATACCAATATTTAACTTTACCAGAATTGAAAAACTCTATGGTTGATTAGTGATAGATTTGAGAAAATCTAAAGCAGAGTCCTGTGTGAAAGCAGTGAAGAGTTTTCTGTAAAGAGGTTTTTTTTTAAGCCAATGTACAAACATCATCAGCATTTAAATTAGACATCGAGGACTAAAGGAAAGGTCTGAATTAATGTGGTTATTCTTGGCGCTCAATGCCTGTGCCTAGCATCTCGGGGGATAGTGGTTTTGAAGACTACATTCCAGATCTAATGTCTTGGTGTTTGCATTTAGTGATTTTGAACCTCTGTGTAGTTGAGGCACTGAAAGAGAGAACAAAAGAATGAAAAATAAAAATGTAAATAAGCTTAACACACAGCCAAAATTCTTTGATGTTAGGTAATTGCTCAGTATACCAAGATAAGCAAGAAATTATCAATTCATCATTTTGAAGGGTCTGCTAGTCTGTGTATATTGACTATTTTTGAAATTATGTACATCTACAAAATACATCTATATCTATAAACTGGTTTATAAGCATGATTAACTTTTCTCATATATATTGTAACAAATGTTACTAGGATTTAAAAAACAGCATCATCTAGAAATGATGACACTGACTGAGGCTCTGTCATGTAGCTCACCTGTAATTACCTGTGATGGAAAAGGGCCCAGGGGCTGGCTGTATACAATCAAGAGCCACCGATGATGAATTGATGCATTTCTATGTGTGTGTGTCTGTGCCTGATGGCTGACTCTAACTGACACGAAAGAAAGCCCCTTCCTCTCTTAGGTTAAAGCATTCATGTTTTGAAGAGAAAGGCCAGCTTTTAGGCCTTTGCATCTTGGAGAAAGAGATTATAAAAATGAGACTCCCTCCCTGTATGCTGCAGTTCAAAAAGACCTGGCATTGAATAACTTAATCTTTTGCAGATCTCCTTTTATATGCTGACCTGACAGGTGCCCAGAATGCACTGATACTACAAAGCAAATTAAAATTAAACACACAGGGAGTAAAAAGCTTTTGCTGTCAAAGCAGAGACCAGGAGAAAGATGTCTCTTTTACAGCACTGTGCTAGCCCCCCAGAGACCAGACCAACCTGGGCCCTGTAGGCTGGAAGACACTGAGAGGAACCCAGAAGCCAGCACGAGCAGAATTTGGATTAAGGTATATTCCAGTTTTGGGGAAAGAAGACAAAGATATAAGCTGGGCATGGATGGAACTGGTACCTAAACATTTTTGCTAGAGGGGGCCCTGTGTTCTGGGCACGGTCCAGATTGGGTGGTACCACACACCTGGGACAGTCAGGAGAAGTCACACAAGCGCTGAGCTCCAGTCTGAATGTTCTGGGATGCTGGTCTACATCCTAAGGCTAGGAAGGCTCATCTGAATCACCTTGGAGACTTTTTAAATTAGAAGTTTTTTCTTCCTCCTTCTTAAACTCCTTCCCCCAGGAATCATAAACTTTCAGGGGGTGACCTGAGAGTCTGCCCATATTTTTTACATATTCCCACACAACAATCATTATTAATGATTCCTGACTCTTGTCTCACTCCCCAGTTCAGTCATTCTCAATCCTGGCTGCACACTGGAATTGCCAGGTAAGCTTGGACACTCTACTGATGTCTAGTTCTCCCCACTGAGGGTTGGTTTTTATTGGTTGGAAGCACAGCCCAGGTGTTAGTAAAATCTCCCTTATGAATATTGCGTGCAATCCATATTGAAAACTGCCTCTTCTGATGCATGAGTATCTTCAATAATGTACAGACCAAAGGGAAGATTGCCCTACTTTTCTAAAGGCCCCAGTGACACAGAACCTCCTTTGTCATTATGAAGTCAATTTCAATTTGGAGGGTCCAGTAGCAGAAAAAAATTTTTTTAAGAAACAAACCAGAATCTGCTTCATGGCACCTAATTGTCATGGTCCCAATTCTTCCCATGGATTCAATCGGCCCATGGGCTGTTAGAACATATCTCTGCTTTAGCTGATGTCTCCTCTGTAGGCTGGACACACTTTCTTCATAGTTCTAGGGCAGTAAGCAAGGCTGGCAGGAGATCTTATTCAATCAATACACACTTATTTGGAGGCTATTAGCTCTCAGGTGCACCAGGCGTTAGGAAAACAGGCCAGACATGCCAGCACAGTCTCACCAGTCTAGGGTTGAAAACACATCCAAATGGAGGGAGCTTGTAAGTGCAGGCATCTGTAGTCAGCCTGGGCTCCAGTCCCAGCTATGCCTTAATCAGTCTGTTACTCCAGGCAAGCTATTTCCCTGAGCTTCAGCTCCTCTCGCTATAAAGTGGTGATAATAACACAAATATTTGTGGGGTATTATTATGTATCAGATAATAGAAATTCAGAAAAGGTATAATATGATATCCAATTCAGGACAAAATATACATGTAACCCACAATGCACAATGATATGTATCATAGGAAGTGATTCTAGAAGAATCGAGAAAGGGAAATACAGCATGATTTTCATGGGCTTCACACCTGGGCACATCACATCAAGAAAACTGGTAATCAGGTTGGCCAATGCTGAGAATGCAATACCTGTTGACTCCTTGCGTGGCACTAACTCAATGAGCTAGACGAGATAATGTGCATGCATTTTGTGGGTCTACTATAGATACTAGCTGTCATCCTGTTGCCTCAATTGTCCTTAATCCAAAATGGACAAGACTGACTCCAGACCTGAGAACAAGGTAAATCCTTCAGAGTGCCTAAAATCCTTCCAGCTGGAAGGACCAAACTACAAGACTGTACCCTGGGACACAGATACCTGCAAGTCACTGCAGGAACTGTAGAAACATGACACCTGCTTTTGGAGGAGGCTCCCTGCGTCTTCCCATTTTAATCTTCTAAGCAATAGGGTTCAGTCCTATTGCTTCCTCCCCAAACAGTTAGTGGCTTTTGACCACTGTAAAATAAATCCAGATAGGTACACAGGTAGTATTCATATATTTAACAGTAAATATATTTGTAAATATCTATGTTTTCAGTCTTTTCAAAACATTATGCAATTTTCTACTTCCTTGTACTACGTAATCAATCTTCCTTGTTGGAAATACTTTCCTCTAAGTGTTGCTGATCGCTCCTATCTTTCCATTACAATGGTGCTTCTGAACCTGGGCTATACATTAGAATTGACTGGAGCACATTAAAAAATACTGACACCTGTGGTGAGGTATGGTCAGTGGGGTTTTTGAAAGCTGCTCATTAATTCTATTTTACATTCATATCGAACCCCGTTGCCTCACAGCTGGGATAAACCTTCAGCTCTAAGCTGCAGCCTTCTCTAATCACAGCAACTGTAGTGATGGCTCCTATATCTGAATTCCAGCAGTAATTACTTCTCAAGAACACCAGTTACAGACAGCTTCACAATATAGTTATTTACAGAATGATCACTAGGTCAAATTAGGTATACATTCTAGGTTAGATTGCTTCTATAGCATGTAGAAATCTTAGAAAGTGAATCCCTGGGCCTTCATTTCCTCATTTATATTAAGAGCACTGTATTAAATGATTTCTAGGTGGCCTCACAGATTAAGTACATATTTTGAAATTCAGCATCTTGTCTTCTAAACTAATTTGCAATTCCCTGGAGGGCAGGGACCACATCCCATGCTGCTTTTGTTCCTCACAAGCAGTGCAGTGTTTCAGTTAAACTACAGATCTTATTTTTCCTGTGCCCGCTCCATCACAAGTTTCTAGAGGAAGCTCATTCTCACCATTTCTTTGGCTGTTACTAAAAAAAATTACTCACCATTCTTAGCTCCCACATTATCTTTGGAACTATCGGTTATAGGCACCATTTGTTAGGCACTATAATAATCACTTTACATCCATGACACATGTTCAAATATAATTCTGAGTGGTAGATATTATGTCATCCAATGTTTGTTTGTGGGTTGGTTTCCAAATTAGTCCTGTTTGCATATGTTATTTTTTCAATAAAAAGAGAGTTATGATAGCTTGATGGTGTAGAGCTCCACTGACCAGATAAATTGCTGAAAACTATAAAAAAAAAATTAAAGGTCCCTGGAAATGGTACTAAGTATAAATAGCAAATAAAGAAACATGTATTCAAGAACATTTTCAAAAATCAGCAAGGAAGAACAGAGTCTGTCTTATTTTGAAGGAAGATGGCTAAAGCTCAGTGAGGCGGACTCTCCACTCCAGACTTCCAGTGCTGCCAAGCACTGGGGTCCCTTTCCCTGGCTCTCGGCTGGAGGCTGTCTTCCCAGAACATCCATATTTCTCATCTCACCTCCAGCTACTTTGTGTTGGGGCTGAGTCTTGGGTGACTGCACTGCCCACTCAAAGCATGGCAGGCTGATGACACCAGGCTCCTCATAACCCTGACCCAACTAATGAGGTGGTGATCCTAGGCCTGCAGACATAAACTGAGAGGACCTCGGCTTGCTGCTTCACTAGCCCACCCAGCAATACCTACTAGAGCGTGGTGTCACTCAAAGAGAGACTTGCCATTGTCCCCACCCAGGCTCCAGAGTCCTGGTTAAGAGATATGCCTGGGGGAGAAACAGATTTAAAACAGCTCCTGATCCCTCCCCAAAGGCATTGACTTCATTTGCAATAAAATATGGAGAAAGTCAAGACCAAGGGCTTTCTCAAGAAGAGTGGAGTTGTGATGAAAAATCTCAAAGGAATTTATGAGTCACATAACGGTACAGGTTAGACCACAATCTAGCTAGCTTTCAGAAGACAGATGTACACTTGGCCCTTGAACGACATGCAAGTTAGAAGCCCTGACCCCCTGTGCAGTTCAAGATCTGTGTATAATGTTTGGCTGCCCCCAAAACTAACTATTAATAGCCTACTGTTGACAGGAAGTCTTACTGATAACATAAACAGTTGACTAACATAGATTTTGTAGGTTATATGTATTACATATTGTATTCTTACAATAGAGTAAGCTAGAGAAAGGAAAATATTACTAAGTAAATCATAAGAAGGAGAAAATATATTTACTATTCATTAAGTGGAAGTGGATCATCATAAAGTTCTTCACCTTTATCGTCTTCACACTGTGTAGGCTGAGTAGGCTGAGAGGAGGAGAAAATGGAGGTGTTACAGGTAGTTAGACAATTATGAGCGGGGCAGGAAAGGGCTCTTTCCCCACCCGCTAGAAATATCTGGTGATGGTTTGGCACTTATCACGTTGCCTCTTTAAAAGTGATAAACTGGGGAGGGTGGAGCCAAGATGGCCGAATAGGAACAGCTCCGGTCTACAGCTCCCAGCCTGAGCGACACAGAAGACTGGTGATTTCTGCATTTCTGTTTGAGGTACCGGTTTCATCTCACTAGGGAGTGCCAAACAGTGAGTGCAGGACAGTCGGTGAAGCGCACTGTGTGCGAGCCAAAGCAGGGCGAGGCGTTGCCTCACTTGGGAAGTGCAAGGGGTCAGGGAGTTCCCTTTCCTAGTCAAAGAAAGGGGTAACAGACGGCACCTGGAAAATCGGGTCAGTCCCACCCTAATATTGCGCTTTTCCAACGGGCCTGGAAAATGGCACACTAGGAGATTGTGTCCCACACCTGGCTCGGAGGGTCCTATGCCCACGGAGTCTCCCTGATTGCTAGCACAGCAGTCTGAGATCAAACTGCAAGGCCGCAGTGAGGCTGGGGGAGGGGCGCCCGCCATTGCCCAGGCTTGCTTAGGTAAACAAAGCAGCCAGGAAGCTCGAACTGGGTGGAGCCCACCACAGCTCAAGGAGGCCTGCCTGCCTCTGTAGGCTCCACCTCTGGGGGCAGGGCACAGACAAACAAAAATTCAGCAGGAATCTCTGCAGACTTAAATGTCCCTGTCTGACTGACAGCTTTGAAGAGAGTAGTGGTTCTCCCAGCACGCAGCTGGAGATCTGAGAATGGACAGACTGCCTCCTAAAGTGGGTCCCTCACCCCTGAGCAGCCTAACTGGGAGGCACCCCCCAGTAGGGACAGACTGACACCTCACTCAGCTGGGTACTCCTCTGAGACAAAACTTTCAGAGGAACTATCAGACAGCTGAATTTGTGGTCTCACGAAAATCCGCTGTTCTGCAGCCACCGCTGCTGACACCCAGCCAGACAGGGTCTGGAGTGGACCACTAGTAAACTCCAACAGACCTGCAGCTGAGGGTCCTGTCTGGTAGAAGGAAAACTAACAAACAGAAAGGACACTCACACCAAAAACCCATCTGTACATCACCATCATCAAAGACCAAAAGTAGATAAAACCACAAAGATGGGGAAAAAACAGAGCAGAAAAACTGGAAACTCTAAAAAGCAGAGCACCTCTCCTCCTCCAAAGGAACAGAGTTCCTCACCAGCAACGGAACAAAGCTGGATGGAGGATGACTTTGACGAGTTGAGAGAAGGAGGCTTCAGACGATCAAACTACTCCGAGCTACGGGAGGAAATTCAAAACAATAGCAAAGAAGTTAAAAACTTTGAAAAAAAAATTAGACAAATGGATAACTAGAATAACCAATGGAGAGAAGGGCATAAAGGAGCTGATGGAGCTGAAAGCCAAGTATTGAGAACTACGCGAAGATTGCAGAAGCCTCAGTAGCAGATGCGATCAACTGGAAGAAAGGGTATCGCTGATGGAAGATGAAATGAATGAAATGAAGAGAGAAGGGAAGTTTAGAGAAAAAAGAATAAAAAGAAATGAACAAGGCCTTCAAGAAATTTGGGACTATGTGAAAAGACCAAACCTACGTCTGATTGGTGTACCTGAAAATGATGGGGAGAATGGAACCAAGTTGGAAAACACTCTGCAAGATATTATCCAAGAGAACTTCCCCAATCTAGCAAGGCAGGCCAACATTCAGATTCAGGAAATACAGAGAACACCACAAAGATACTCCTCGAGAAGAGCAACTCCAAGACACATAATTGTCAGATTCACCAAAGTTGAAATGAAGGAAAAAATGTTAAGGGCAGCCAGAGAGAAAGGTCGGGTTACCCACAAAGGGAAGCCCATCAGACTAACAGCTGATCTCTCAGCAGAAACTCTACAAGCCAGAAGAGAGTGGGGGCCGATATTCAACATTCTTAAAGAAAAGAATTTTCAACCCAGAATTTCATATCCAGCCAAACAAAGCTTCATAAGTGAAGGAGAAATAAAATACTTTACAGACAAGCAAATGCTGAGTGATTTTGTCACCACCAGGCCTGCCCTAAAAGAGCTCCTGAAGGAAGCACTAAACATGGAAAGGAACAACCGGTACCAGCCCCTGCAAAAACATGCCAAATTGTAAAGACCATCGAAGCTAGGAAGAAACCGCATCAACTAACGAGCAAAATAACCAACTAACATCATAACGACAGGATCAGATTCACACATAACAATATTAACTTTAAATGTAAATGGGCTAAATGCTCCAATTAAAAGACACAGACTGGCAAACTGGATAAGGAGTCAGGACCCATCAGTGTGCTGTATTCAGGAAACCCATCTCACGTGCAGAGACACACATAGACTCCAAATAAAGGGATGGAGGAAGATCTATCAAGCAAATGGAAAACAAAAAAAGGCAGGGGTTGCAATCCTAGTCTCTGATAAAATAGACTTTAAACCGACAAAGATCAAAAGAGACAAAGAAGGCCATTACATAATGGTAAAGGGATCAATTCAACAAGAAGAGCTAACTATCCTAAATATATATGCACCCAACACAGGAGCACCCAGATTCATAAAGCAAGTCCTCAGTGACCTACAAAGGGACTTAAACTCCCACACAATAATAATGGGAGATTTTAACACCCCACTGTCAGCATTAGACAGATCAATGAGACAGAAAGTTAACAAGGATATCCAGGAATTGAACTCAACTCTGCACAAAGTGGACCTAATAGACATCTACAGAACTCTCTACCCCAAATCAACAGAATATACATTTTTTTCAGCACCACACCACACCTATTCCAAAATTGACCACATAGTTGGAAGTAAAGCTCTCCTCAGCAAATGTAAAAGAACAGAAATTATAACAAACTGTCTCTCAGACCACAGTGCAATCAAACTAGAACTCAGGATTAAGAAACTCATTCAAAACTGCTCAACTACATGGAAACTGAACAACCTGCTCCTGAATGACTATTGGGTACATAATGAAATGAAGGAAGAAATAAAGATGTTCTTTGAAACCAACGAGAACAAAGACACAACATACCAGAATCTCTGGGACACATTCAAAGCAGTGTGTAGAGGGAAATTTATAGCACTAAATGCCCACAAGAGAAAGCAGGAAAGATCCAAAATTGACACCCTAACATCACAATTAAAAGAACTAGAAAAGCAAGAGCAAACACATTCAAAAGCTAGCAGAAGGCTAGAAATAACTAAAATCAGAGCAGAACTGAAGGAAATAGAGACACAAAAAACCCTTCAAAAAATTAATGAATCCAGAAGCTGGTTTTTTGAAAAGATCAACAAAATTGATAGACCGCTAGCAAGACTAATAAAGAAGAAAAGAGAGGAGAATCAAATAGATGCAATAAAAAATGAAAAAGGGGATATCACCACCGATCCCACAGAAATACAATCTACAATCAGAGAATACTACAAACACCTCTATGCAAATAAACTAGAAAATCTAGAAGAAATGGATAAATTCCTCGACAAATACACCCTCCCAAGACTAAACCAGGAAGAAGTTGAATCTCTGAATAGACCAATAACAGGTTCTGAAATTGTGGCAATAATCAATAGCTTACCAACCAAAAAGAGTCCAGGACCTGATGGATTCACAGCCGAATTCTACCAGAGGTACAAGGAGGAACTGGTACCATTCCTTCTGAAACTATTCCAATCGATAGAAAAAGAGGGAATCCTCCCTAACACATTTTATGAAGCCAGCATTGTCCTGATACCAAAGCCTGGCAGAGACACAACCAAAAAAGAGAATTTCAGACCAATATCCTTGATGAACATTGATGCAAAAATCCTCAATAAAATACTGGCAAACCGAATCCAGCAGCACATCAAAAAGCTTATACACCATGACCAAGTGGGCTTCATCCCTGGGATGCAAGGCTGGTTCAACATACGCAAATCAATAAATGTAATCCAGCATATAAACAGAACCAAAGACAAAAACCACATGATTATCTCAATAGATGCAGAAAAGGCCTTTGACAAAATTCAACAACCCTTCATGCTAAAAACTCTCAATAAATTAGGTATTGATGGGACGTATCTCAAAATAATAAGAGCTATCTATGACAAACCCACAGCCAATATCATACTGAATGGGCAAAAACTGGAAGCATTCCCTTTGAAAACTGGCACAAGATAGGGATGCCCTCTCTCATCACTCCTATTCAACATAGTGCTGGAAGTTCTGGCCAGAGCAATCAGGCAGGAGAAGGAAATAAAGGGTATTCAATTAGGAAAAGAGGAAGTCAAATTGTCCCTGTTTGCAGATGACATGATTGTATATCTAGAAAACCCCATCGTCTCAGCCCAAAGTCTCCTTAAGCTGATTAGCAACTTCAGCAAAGTCTCAGGATACAAAATCAATGTACAAAAATCACAAGCATTCTTGTACACCAATCACAGACAAACAGAGAGCCAAATCATGAGTGAACTCCCATTCACAATTGCTTCAAAGAGAATAAAATACCTAGGAATCCAACTTACAAGGGATGTGAAGGACCTCTTCAAGGAGAACTACAAACCACTGCTCAATGAAATAAAAGAGGATACAAACAAATGGAAGAACATTCCATGCTCATGGGTTGGAAGAATCAATATTGTGAAAATGGCCATACTGCCCAAGGTAATTTATAGATTCAATGCCATCCCCATCAAGCTACCAATGACTTTCTTCACAGAATTGGAAAAAACTACTTTAAAGTTCATTTGGAACCAAAAAAGAGCCTGCATCACCAAGTCAATCCTAAGCCAAAAGAACAAAGCTGGAGGCATCACGCTACCTGACTTCAAACTATACTACAAGGCTACAGTAACCAAAACAGCATGGTACTGGTACCACAACAGAGACATAGATCAATGGAACAGAACAGAGTCCTCAGAAATGATGCCGCATATCTACAACTATCTGATCTTTGACAAACCTGACAAAAACAAGAAATGGGGAAAGGATTCCCTATTTAATAAATGGTGCTGGGAAAACTGGCTAGCCATATGTAGAAAGCTGAAACTGGATCCCTTCCTTACACCTTATACAAAAATTAATTCAAGATGGATTAAAGACTTAAATGTTAGACCTAAAACCATTAAAATCCTACAAGAAAACCTAGGCAATACCATTCAGGACATAGGCATGGGCAAGGACTTCATGTCTAAAACACCAAAAGCAATGGCAACAAAAGCCAAATTTGACAAATGGGATCTCATTAAACTAAAGAGCTTCTGCACAGCAAAAGAAACTACCATCAGAGTGAACAGGCAACCTACAGAATGGGAGAAAATTTTTGCAACCTACTCATCTGACAAAGGGCTAATATCCAGAATCTACAATGAACTCAAACAAATTTACAAGAAAAAAACAAACAATCCCATCAAAAAGTGGGCGAAGGACATGAACAGACACTTCTCAAAAGAAGACATTTATGCAGCCAAAAAACACATGAAAAAATGCTCATCATCACTGGCCATCAGAGAAATGCAAATCAAAACCGCAGTGAGATACCATCTCATACCAGTTAGAATGGCCATCATTAAAAAATCAGGAAACAACAGGTGCTGGAGAGGATGTGGAGAAATAGGAACACTTTTACACTGTTGGTGGGACTGTAAACTAGTTCAACCATTGTGGAAGTCAGTGTGGCGATTCCTCAGGGATCTAGAACTAGAAATACCATTTGACCCAGCCATCCCATTACTGGGTATATACCCAAAGACTATAAATCATGCTGCTATAAAGACACATGCACACGTATGTTTATTGCGGCACTATTCACAATAGCAAAGAATTGGAACCAACCCAAATGTCCAACAACGATAGACTGGATTAAGAAAATGTGGCACATATACACCATGGAATACCATGCAGCCGTAAAAAATGATGAGTTCATATCCTTTGTAGGGACATGGATGAAACTGGAAAACATCATTCTTAGTAAACTATCGCAAGGACAAAAAACCAAACACCGCATGTTCTCACTCATAGGTGGGAATTGAACAACGAGAACTCATGGACACAGGAAGGGGAACAGCACACTCCGGGGACCGTTGTGGGGTGGGGGCACGGGGAGGGACAGCATTAGGAGATATACCTAATGCTAAATGACGAGTTAATGGGTGCAGCAAAACAACATGGCATGTGGATACATATGTAACAAACCTGCACATTGTGCACATGTACCCTAAAACCTAAAGTATAATAATAAAAAAAAGAGAGAAAAAAAAGAAAAAAAAAAAGAGAAAAAAATAAAAATAAAAATAAAAAAATAAAAGTGATAAACTGGCAGCCGGTGCCAGGGAGAGACCATTTTCGGAAAATCCACAAGTGCTGCACTAAATGTTAATTGAATGCAGGCACCAGGGGGACACAGCTTTCCGAGCGTGCGCATTAAGAGACAAAATGGCAGAGTATGACCTTCTGAGGACATTCCCTGGAAAAGGGAAGAAAGCCTCAGAGAGGCATGCGCACAACTTCCTAAACATACTGTGCATGCTCACTTCCCCAGGGTAAGGGGAGCCCTTAGTGTGCATGTGGGCAGCCCACCCTAAGGGAAAAACCATGGGAAAGAGCCCAGCGTTTCAAGTCCTAGGATGAAGGTTAAACACCACACTTGACCTCAGTGCCCCCTTGAGTCTCTTCCAAGCTTACTTTCCTTATTTTCTTTCCCGTTTTAAAGCCTTTTAAAATAATTCCACTCCTGCTCTGAAACCTGTCTTGGTCTCTTTTTCTGCCTTATGCCCCTCAGTCGATTTTTTTCTTCTGAGGAGGCAAGAATTGAGGCTGCTGCAGACCCATGAGGATTCGCCATCAGTAACTCAGATCCCTTCCACCGGAAACAGAGGCATTGGTTTTACTGTCTCATGGGTGGCAGAGGCAGAAGAAAAACCCATGTAAGTAGATGCTCATAGCTCATACCTGTGTTGTTCAAAGGTCGACTGTAGATTAGAACAGCTGGGTAGAGTCCTCTTAGTGTCAGAACAAATACCAAAAACTGACTGCACATCCTGACCAACACGGTGAAACCTCGTCTCTACCAACAATAAAAAAAAAAAATTAGCCAGATATGGTGGTGTGTGCCGGTAATCCCAGCTACTCAGGAGGCTGAGGTAGAAAAATTCCTTGAGCCCAGGAGGCAGAGGTTGCAGTGAGCTGACATTGTGCCACCGCACTCCAGTCTGGGTGACAGAGTGAGACCCTGTCTCAAAAAAACAAACAAACAAACAAACAAAAAAAAAAACTGACCTCAGAAACAGGTTCATCCAAGAAGCCACAATCTCTGAAAAAGAAATACAAATGGTCAATTAGCACAAGAAAATATGCTTGGCATCATTAGTCATCATAGAAATGTAAGTCAAAACCACAATGAAATACAACTACACTCCCACTAGGATGGCTAGAATCAAAAAGTCAGATAAATGTTGGCAAGAATGTGGAGAAATTGGAACACTTGTGCATTACTGGTAGAAATGTAAAATGGGGCAAAATCCTTTGGAAAATAGTCTGTCAGTTCCTGTAGTAATTAAAGGTTTCCATATGATCCAGCAATTCCACTCCTAGGTATGTGCCCAACTGAAATGAAAGAATATGTCCACAAAAATGCCTGTACATGAATGCTTATGGCAGCATCATTCATAATATCCAAAAGGTAAAACTAACTCAAATGTCTATCAACAGGTGAATGGATAAACAAAATATGAAATGACCTTACAATGGAATATGACTTGGCTATAAAAAATATGGAGTACTGTTACATGTTAGCATATGGATGAACCTCAAAAACGTTATGCTAAATGAAAGAAGCTCGACACAAAAGACCACATATTATACAATTCCATTTATCTGAAATGTCCAGAATAAAGATATCCATAGAGGCAGAAAGTAGATTAGTAGTTATTCAGGGCTGAGGTTGGGGAGAAAGGGAATAATGATATTCTAGAATTGATGGTGGTGCTATTTGCATGTATCTGTGAATATCTTAAAATCCATTGAATTGTACACTTTACATTGGTAAATTTTATCTTATGGGAATTGTATCGCCATAAAGTTATTTTAAAAAAACAGGAAAAACAGGTTAGACTTAAGGATATCAAAAGAAAAAGGAATAGTTGCCAAGTTGGTGTTAGAGGAAAAAAATTATTCGGGGTACTTCCCATTGAGGATAAAGAAAGAGCAAGCACTGTTGTCAAGGAGAGTCTTCAGAGCATAATACAGACCTGACTTGGACAAACAGAGGGTAAAGGCAGAGGATGCTTCGGTAGGACCCTCAGAGTGCAGTGAAGCTCTGAGCATTTCTAACCCAGCCCCAAAAGGAGCTCTGGCATAAAGCGTGGCTATTAATGAGTCCTGCATGGGCAGATGGTTTCTTGTACTGCTGTCTTGCCTAGTCTCTGGCTGGGAGCTGCTGGGAGAAGAATGACCTCAGTTCAAACACTGTCGTGGATCCCAAAGGTGCAATTGCTGTAGGCCATCAGCTAATTGCACTTCTTATAGCTGATCAACAAGTTCTTGAAGGGAAATTGGAGCCTCATAAGTCCATGTCTGCCACAAGGGGCCTTAAAGTAAATTATGTTTTAGATCTTGAAATCATCATTACAGAGGAAATATCAGTGTTAGCAGTGGTGAATCTGTACAGGTCTCAGCGACTAAATTCCTGCTTCCTCATGGGAAAGAATTCATCTGAGTGGCATAAGGCAGAGCGAGAGACTGAGGCAAGTTTTAGGGTTGGAGTGAAAGTTTATCAAAAAGTTTTAGAGCAGGAACAAAAGGAAATAAAGGACACTTGGAAGAGGTCCGAGCAGGCAACCTGAGAGATTCAAGTGCACCATTTAGTCCTTTGACTTGGGGTTTCGTAAGTTGACATACCTTCAGCGTTTTTTGCATCTCCCCTTCTTTGATTTTTCACTGGAGTGGGCTGCCCACAATGAGCAGCGGCCTGCAAGCACTTAGGAGGGGCCACAAATGCAGTGTGTTCACTGAAGCTGTGCACATGGTCATTTGAGGCATCTCTTGCTAGTCAAGTGCTCCTAGAGGAGGGTCATTATACCAGTTAAACTCTGCCATTGTGCCTCTTAGTGCACATGCTCAAGCCTACTCACCCAACTCCTTGAATCTTACTGAGAAGCCGCTAATCACCAGCATCAGGTGTTTTCTATATATTGGAAGACTACGCTTCCCTAGCTCCAGATGCGAGCACTTACTCTTTTAGAGAAACAGTTTAACAACCTCATGACCATCAGCTGATGGTTGCCTTACATTCCTTGGAGGGGGCCCCCTCCTACCTTGCTCGTGTCTGCCTAGCTACCCACTCTAACATCAGGACGCTGAAGAAAATGATGGTAAGTCCAGTGTCATGAGTATACTGAACTTATTTTCTAAATCCTAAATCCAAATCAGAATAAATAGTTTGATCAATTTTTAAATTATGAAATTGTATAATTTCAGATGCATAGGTTGGAAATATTTCCTCTTTGTAAAGCATTTATAGCACCATAAAGATTACTGACCTATTGAACAGGCACAGCCTGTACAACATTCTTACTAGACTTTTAAAATTATTATTATTTTGAGACAGGGTCTCGCTCTGTCACCCAGGCTTTAGTGCAATGGTGTGACCTCAGTTCACTGCAACATCCACCTTCTGGGTTGAAGCGATTTGTGCCTCATCTCCCAAGTAGCTGGGACTACAGGTGCACACCACCATGCCAGGCCAATTTTTGTATTTTTAGTAGAGAGGGGTTTTCACCATGTTGGCCAGGCTGGTCTCAAATTTCTGGCCTCAAGCGATCCACTTGCCTCGACCTCTCAAAGTGCTGGCATTATAGGCATGAGCCACCATGCCCAGCCCTTTCTAGGCTTCTTAATGTAAAATAATTAAAACAGACATTAATGTTTGACAAGTCTGTTACGAATGCATGGCATATGAAATAGTAAAAATCCCTTAGGCATTAGGAGTCCTCAAAATCTGATGTTCTTTATTTAAGGGAGTTGATCCTAGAGGTCTTTCACTTCCAGATTATCCACTGGTTATGATGATATTTGCAATAATAATTAAGCCTTATCAATTCTAGTTTTTTGTAACCTGCTTTTGATGGCGATTAAGCTCTTATCTCCCAGCTCCAAACCCAATCTTTGCTCCTTTGCTTTGTGATGCTGGATTTAGGCTCTGCAGATAATTTTTCTGCTGTGCCAGCTGGCTCTAAATTCAGTTTTGGCAAAAGGCTTACAAGAGCAAGGCAGGCAGAAGTAAGGAAGGACTTGTTTTTTTCTGCTTTTTCCCTGTCTTTTTCCTGGTCCTACAAACATCATCCAAAAATCACCCCATGCGTCTGTCTGCAGCAGCAGGTGAAGACACTTAGCAGCTTTCAGTACTCAGAGAACCAGAGACTAATCCTGTTTTCTCATAGAGCCCAGCAACAGCCTTTCCTTGGGAATCTTATGTTTCAGCTCCATGCATCCCTCCTTGAGACTTCTAAGTTCCAGTAGTACACATCTGTCTTTCTAGTTCTGCCAGTCCTAAAGAGTAGGGCAAGCTGCTTCCTGTAGTTGCTGCCCTCATGTCTCAGTGTTGTTGTTGTTTTGTTTTGCTTTTGTTTTTTTCAGTTCCCTACTAAATTTTATATAAAAACCTGCTTAGGTTCTCTCTTAAAATTATGTTCTCTCTCATATGTTATATACTTTCTATTAAAATATTTGCTATATTTTCAGTTATATCAGTTATATCTTCAGTTTCCTTATTGAACCTAATAGAGTGCTTTATGCACAAGATCTAATTTAATTTTTCCAATAACCTATCTCAATAGATATTATCCCTATTTTACAGATGAAGCATCACACCCTCAGAAATTGTTACTTGCTCAGAAACTCCATACTTGTTAATGAGAGACCTAGATCCAAGTGCGTCTGAGGAATTCCAAAGATCTTGCCCTTAATCACCATCGTAGGGTGTTTTCTGATGTGAGCCCATGGGATTCCTGACTTTGTTTGGACACAGTTGTTTGCTTCTCTTCCAGAAGTTTCTGGAATTCGTTTTCACTCTGTCATTCTGCCATGAACATAACTGTATGTTTGGCTCCATAAAACATTCTAAAATATTTCACTCACATTTTTATAGTCTTAGTATATAGACTGCAAGAAAACAAAAAGAATCCTAAATCATAGATAAGACATTTCTTAAATTCAGTAATATTGACATCTTAACTTCTCCTTAACCTTTATTTTTTTCAAGGAGCTGAGGCATTTCCATTTCATGACTGTTGGAAAGCCCGTGCAGGTATGCACCGCTTTCTTCCTTGACAGCTGTGCCCTCAAAGTGTACCAACTATGTCCTTTTCAGTGACAGTAGCCATGGCTAAAATGCCAATGTGCTGCAGTTATCACAACCCTCGATTTTAAAACATTTTCATCATCTCAAAAAGAAACTCTGTAGTTTTTAGCTTTTACTCCTCTATCCTCTTGTCTCTCACCTCATCCCCAGCTCTAAGCCATCATTAATCTGATTTCTGTCTCTATAGTTTTTATATAGGTGAAATCATACAATATTTTGTGCTTCATGACAGGTTTCTCTCAGCATAATGTTTTCAAAGTTCATCCCTGTTGTGGCATGTGTCAGTACTTAATTCCTTTTTATGGCTAAATAATATTTCATTGTATGGGTATAACATATCTTCCTATACATTTGTTATTAGGTTGGTGCAAAAGTAATTGCAGTTTGCCATTGAAAGTAATGGCGAAATCCATGATTACTTTTGCACCGATCTAATAGTTGGTGGACATTTGCGTTGTTTCCGTTTCTAGGCTATCGTGATTTGTGTATAAGCTCTTATGTGGACATGTTTTCATTTTACTCGGGCATGAACCTAGCAGTGGAATTGCTGGGTTATATGGAAATTCTCTGCTTCATCGTTTAAGGGCATGTCAGATTGTTTTCCAGAGTGGCTGCACCATTTAACATTCCCACTAGCCATGTGCTAGTGTTACGATTTTTCTTCCTTTGCCAATACTTGTTGTTAGGTGACTTTTTGATTTTAGCCATCCTACAAAATGCAATGTAGTATTTTATTGTGATTTCGACATGCATTTCCCTGATGACTGATGATGTCAAGCACATTCTCATGTGTTTGTTGTCCGTGCGTATGTTATACACAGTAAAGTGTCTGTTCAGGTCCTTTGCTCATTTTTATTTTTTTAAATTAGTTTCTTTTTCTTTATTATTGAATCATAAGAGTTCTTTATATATTCTGGAAACAAGTCTCTTGCAGATAGATGCTTTAAAAATGTTTTCTACCATTCTGCAGGTTGATATTTTACTGTCTTAATGCTGCTTTGAAAGCCAAAACTTTGAAAAAAAATTTTGATAAAATGCAACTTATATATTTATTTTGATGCTGTGCTTTTTGGTGTCATATGTAGGACTGCTTTGGTAAAATGAAGGTCATAAAGGTTTATTTACCTCTGTTTTATCATAAGAATTTTACAAATTTTGCTTTTACGTTTGGGTCGGATCCATTTTCGGTCAATTTTTGTATGTGGTATGAAGTAAATGTCCAACTTCATCCACTTGCATGTTGCTATACAGTTGTTCCAGCACCATTTTTTGAAAAGACTATTCTTTCCTCATTGAATAATTTTGCACTCTTGTGGATTATCATTTGACCATAAATACATAGATTTTCTTCTGGGGGGCTTTCAGTTTTATTCCATTGTTCTATGTAATTGACTTCTTGTCAGTTTCACCCTAACTTAGTTACTGTAGATTTGAAGTAGTTCGAAATCATGAAATCTAACTACTCCTATTTTGTTTTTCTTTATAAAGATTGTTTTGGCTAATTTTCCTGAAATCCCATATGAGCTTTAGAATCAGCTTGTCAATTTTTATAAAGAAGTCAGCTGAGATACTGGTGAGAATTTTATTGAATCTGTAAATCAGTTTGAGGAATAATACCGTCTTAACAATGTTAAGTCTTGTGATCAATGAACATAGGAAGCTTTTCTAATTATGTACATAGTCCTCAGTTTCTTTCAATCACATTTTGTAGTTTCTAGAATATGTTTTGCCCTTTTTCTGTTATAACCCCTTTAAGTATTTCATTATTTTTGAAGCTACTGTCAATGAAATTGTTATATTAACTTCATCCCCACAGTGCTTATTGAAATTGTACAAAAGCACAATTAACTTTCATTTTGATCCTGTATCCTTCAACCTTGATGAATTCATTTATTAATTTTTTTGTGTGTGAATTCCTTCAGAGTTTTTATGTGCAGAAATATGCCATCTACAAATACAAATAGTTTTACTCCTCTCTCTTCCTTGTGGATGTCTTATTTCTTGATCTTGACTAATTACCTTGACTAGAATATACAGTTTACTGTTGAATGGAAGCGTCAACAGCAGATATACTTTTATTATTCCAGATCTTAGGAAGAAATTATCCAGCCTTTAACCATTGAGTATAATGTTACTTTCTGCATAGATACCCTTTATCAATTGAAAACCTTCTCTTCCGTGATGGTTAATTTTAGGTGTCAACTTGAATGGAGTAAGGGATCCCTAGATAGCTGGTAGAGCATTATTTCTGAAATGGCATCTGTGGAAAAGATTAACATTAGAATCAGTGGACCGAGTGAGGAAAATCCACCCTCACTTAATGTGAGTGCTCACCATCCAATCAGCTGAGGCCCATATAAAACAAAAGGTCAGAGGAAAGCGAATTCTCTCTCTCTCTTTCTCTCTCTTTTAGAACTAGGCTTTTCTCCTGCCATTGGTCATTTAAACTTCAGGTCCTCTGGCCTTTGGACTCCACATCTTGCATCAGCAGCCCCTGGGTTCTCATGTCTTTGGATTGAGAATTACACCATCAGTTTCCCTGGTTCTGAGTCCTTTGGACTTGGATTGTGCCACAATACTGGCTTCCCTGGTCCTCTAGCTTGCAGATGACCTGTCATGGGACTTCTCTATCTCTATAATCATGAGAAATAATCCCCCTAATAAACATATTCTCATATAACTATATCTAAGGCAATACATTCAATTGGTTCTGTCTGTCTGGAGAACCCTGACTAATATACTTTCTTTCCTACTTTGTTAATTTTGTTTTTGTTTTTGTTTTTGACCCAGTAATCCCATTCCTAGGTATACGCTGAAAGGAGTATGTACATTTTTCTACTGAAGAGACAAATGCATGTGTATGTTCAACACAGCACTATTCACAATAGCAAAGATGTGGAATCAATCTAAGTGTCCATCAGTGGTGGACTGGATAAAAAAAATGTGGTACATATACACCATGGGTTACTACACAGACCATAAAAAAGAATGAAATAAATAATGTATTTTGCAGCAACATGAATGCAGCTGTAGGCCATTATCCTAAGCAAATTAACACAAAAACCGAAAACCAAATACCACATGTTCTCATTTACAAGTGGGAGCTAAACATTAGGTACATGTGAGCATAAAGATGAGAACAATAGACATGGGGGATTACTAGAAGGGGAAGAGGGAAGAGGGAAAAGTTTGAAAAACTACCTATTGACCACCATGCTCATTACTTGGGCGACAGGGTCAATCATACCCCAAATCTCATCGTGCTGCAATATACCCATGTAACAAACTTGCATATGCATGCCCTAAATCTAAAATAAAAGCTGAAATAAAAACAAAAAAAATTCTATTGAAATAGGATAATGTATTAATTGAAATTCAGATGTTAGCCAGGTGCAATGGCACATACCTGCAATCCCAAATAATTGAGAATCTGAGGTAGGAGGATCTCTTCAACCCGGGAGTTCAAGACCAGCCTGAGAAATATAGCAAGAACTCCACTTAAAAACAAAGTTAAATTCAAATATTGAGCCAACTTAGCATTCCTGGGATAAATTCTACTTGGTCATGGTATATAATTCTTTTGATAGGTTGGTGGGTTGAGTTTGGTAGTATCTTATCCAGGATTTTTGGATCTGTATTTATGAGAGATATCTATAGTTTTTTTTCTTGTGATATCTTTGTCTGGTTTGGGTATCATAGTAATATTGTTCTCATAAAACGAACTGGAAAATAGTATCTCCTTTTCTTTTTGTTTTTTGTTTATTTTTTGAAATGTCTTTGAAGAACTGGTATTATTTTTTTTTAATGTTAACGTAGTTAAGCAGTGCAGCCATCTGGGTGTGGGCTTTCTTTTGTGAGTAGTTTTTTGTTTTATTTTGTATTGATTACTTATTCAATAATTCACCTACTACAAGTATATTCAGATCGTTTATTTCTTCTTGAGTTAGTTTGGTTAGTTTGTGTCTATTTAAGAATGGCTTTAGGTCATCTAAGTTGCCTAATTTATAATTAGTGCACAATTGCTCAAATTAATTGGTAATTCTTTTTATTTCTGTAGCTCCAATAGTAACCTGTGTTCGTTCATTACTTATTCTAGTAATTTGAGAGTTCTCTTTCTTTTTACTTTTTTTTACTTGGTCATTATAGCTAAATGTTTCTCAACACTGTTGATCCTTTCAAAGACTCAGCATTTTACTTCTTGGATTTTCTCTATTGTTTTTGTATTTTATAATCAATTACTTTCAGCTGCATTCTTATTTCCTCTGTTCTACTTATTTTAGTTTTAGTTTTCTCTCCTTTGTTCAGTGTTATTCATTTCAGAACTTTTATCTTTCTTTCTTTTTTTTCAATAATTTCAACTTTTATGTTCTGGGGTACATGTGCATATTTGTTACATGGGTATATTGCATGATGCTGAGGTTTGGGATACGAATGATTCCTTCACCTAGGTGCTGGGCATAATACCCAATAGTTACTTTTTTGATACTTGGCCCCCTCCCTCCATACCCCCTCTAGTAGCCCCCAGTGTCTATTTTTGCCATCTTTGTGTCCACATGTATCCAGTGTTTAGCTCCTACTTATAAGTTAGAATATGCAGTATTTGGTTTTCTGTTTTGGTATTCACTTGCTGAAGATAATGGCCTCCAGCTTCTGTTCCTGCAAATGGCATGGCCTTGTTCTTTTTATGCCTGCATAATATTCCATGGTGAATATGTAACACATTTTATTTATCCAGTCTACCACTGATGGACATTTAGGTTGATTCCATTTCCTTGTTATTGTGAAAAGAGCTGCAGTGAACATATGTGTGCATGTGTCTTAATAATAGAATTACTTCTATTCCTTTGGATATATACCCTGCAGTGGGGTTGCTGGGTCAAATGGCAGTTCTGCTTTTAACTCTTTAAGGAATTGCTAGACTGTCTTCCACAATGCTTGAAGTAATTTACGTTCCTATCAATGGTATATAAGTGTTCCCTTTTCTCCACAACTTTGCCAGCATCTGTTATTTTTTGACTTTTTAATAATAGCCTTTCTGACTGATGTGAGATGGTATCTCTTTGTGGTTTTGATTTTCATTTCTCTAATGATCAGTGATGCTGAGCTTTTTTTTGATATGCTTCTTGCCACATGTATGTCTTCTTTTGAGAAGTGTCTGTTCATATCCTTTGCATACATTTTAATGTTTATTTTTCCTTATAAGTTTGTTTAAGTTCTTTATAGATGCAGGTTATTAGACCTTTGCCAGATGCATGGTTTGCAAACATTTTCTCTCATTCTGTGTGTTGTCTATTTACCCTGCTAATGGTTTATTTTCCTGTGTAGATGCTCTTTAGTTTAATTAGATCACATTTGTCAATTTTTTGCTTTTGTTGGAACTGCTCTAGTGTCTTTATCATGAAATCTTTGCCTGTTCTTACGTTCAGGATGGTATTGCTTAGGCTGTCTTCTAGAGTTGTTAGTTTTGGGTTTTACATTTAATTCTTTAATTCATCTTAAGTTGCTTTTAGTATATGGTGTAAGGAAGGGGTCCAGTTTTAATCTTCTGCAGATGGCTAGCCAGTTATCTCAACACTATTGAATAGGAAGCCATTTTCCCATTGCTTGTTTCTGTTAGCTTTGTTGAAGATCAACTGGTTGGAGGGGTTCAGACTTATTTCTGGGCTCTCTATTTGGTCCCATTGGTCTATCTTTCTGTTTTTGTACCAGTACCATGCTGGTTTTGGTTCTGGTAGCCCTGTGATGTAGTTTGAATTTGGGTACCGTAATGTCTCCAGCTTTGTGCTTTTTGCTTAGGACTGCCTTAGCTATTATTTAGTTCCATGTAAATTTTTTAAAAGTTCATTTTTTTCTTTGTTCTGAGAAGAATGTATCTAGTAGTTTCATAGGAATAACATTGAATCTATAAATTGCTTGGGGAAGTGTGGCCATTTTAACAATATTGTTTCTTCCTATCCATGACTGTGTGTATTTATTCATTCTCACATTGCTATAAAAATAACTGAGATTAGGCAATTTATAAGGAAGGAGGCTCAATTTGCTCATGGTTCTGCAGGCTGTACAGCATGCATGGCAGCATCTGCTTCTGGGGAGGGCTCAGGGAGCTTTTACTCATGGCAGAAAGCAAAGCCAGAGCAGGCACATCACATGTCCAAAGCAGGAGCAACAGCTGGAGGGAAGTGCCACACACTTGTAAACAACCTGCTCTTACAGGAGAACTCACTAGTGCTACCAAGGGATGATGGTGTTAAGCCATGAGAAACCACACCCATATTGAAGGACATACTTTAAATTATTTCTATTCCTTTACATTCATTTTATGTTCTAACATATTGTTTATCCTGAGCAATGTTCTATGCACAGTTGAGAAGTATGTATATTGTGTTACTGTTTTTTTTTTTTTTTTTGAGACAGAGTCTCGCTCTGTCGCCCAGGCTGGAGTTCAGTGGCGCAGTCTCGGCCCACTGCAAGCTCCGCCTCCCAGGTTCACGCCATTCTCATGCCTCAGCCTCTCCGAGTAGCTGGGACTACAGGTGCCCACCACCATGCCCGGCTAATTTTTTTTTTTATATTTTTAGTAGAGACGGGGTTTCACTGTGGTCTCGATCTCCTGACCTCGTGATTCGCCCGCCTCGGCCTCCCAAAGTGCTGGGATTACAAGCGTGAGCCACCGCGCCCGGCCTATTGTGTTACTGTTGAGTGAAGTATTCTATACATACCCGTTACTTATAATTGCTTTGTAATTTCATCTTCTACTTCCTTGTTGATCTTCTATCTAGTTATTTAATCTACAGTTGGAAGTGGAGTATTGAAATCTCCAATATTATTGTTGTCTCATCTACTTCAACTTTTTATTCTGTCAGTTTTAAATATATGTTTTGATGTTCTTTTATTAAAGTACATAATATAATTTATAATTGTTATACATATTATATATATGTTTATAATTGTTTTATCTTTCTAATATATTAACTGCTTTATCCATTGTCACTGTAAGATGGTCTATTTTATTCTGGAAAAATTTTTTGTTTAAAAGTCTATCAGTACAGCCACTCCATCTTCTTGTGGTTTATTGATTGATTGCATACTATATCTTTTTCCAACCCACTTTCAATCTATTTGTGTCTTTGAATCTAAAGAACATTTCCTTTAGACAGCATGAAATTATATAATTTTTAATTCAGCCTGACAATCTCTGCCTTGTGGTTATTCATTCCATTCACATTTAATATTATTCTGGATATAGTTTGATTTATGTTTGTCATTTTATATCTTCTGTCTCATGTGTTTATTTGTTCCTCTATTACTCCATTACACCTTTGTTTTGTATTAAGTTAATATTTTCTAATAAAACATTTACATTTGTTTACAAACATTGTTGCTGTATTTATTTAAACATTTGTTGTAGTTATTCTATGGCTTACAACATACATCATATGTTATCTGAAAAGCTTGATTTATACTAGTTTAATCCAAGTAAAATACTACTGCTATATAGCTCTGTTATTTTCCCCTTTTTTTGTGGTATGATTGTTATGCATATTGCATCTATTAATGTTATAAACCCAGAAATGCATTATTAGAATTATTGCATTGCTATCTTAAGATTTTCTCCTACCACCTTTTGTAAAGTTATTGGCAAATATATTACACAAGTATTTCATTTCTATATGTTATATGCCCATCAACATATTGTGTATGTATTATTTTATACAATTGCTTTTTAAAATATCTTAAGAAGGGGAAAATATGAATACATATTTTCTCTTATAATTTTATAATTATCTTTACTAGTAATTTTGGTTTGTGTGGATTCAGATTTCCGTATGGGTCACTTGTCTGAAGAACTTTCTTTAGCATTTCTTGTAAGGTAGGTTACCAGAAACAAACTCCCTCAGTTTTTGTTTATCTGGGAGTGTTTTTATTTCACATTCATTTAGAAAAATAGCTCTGCTGGATCTTTGTTTAAAACCTTTTTGTTTGCTTTATTTTTTTATTTTCCTTTGAGGCCTTTGAATTCCATATATTATTTCACTGCCTGTTGGACTCTATTATTTCTGCTGAGAAGTCAGCTGTTAATCTTATATTGTGATTGCCTTGAAAATTACTGTTTATTTTCCTGATGCATTGTTTTATTGTGATACTTAGTTCTATTGCTTTATTTTCAAGTTCACTAATTCTTTCATCTGACAGTTTAAATCTACCGTTCAGGCCCTCTAGAGAATGTTTTTGGTTTGTTATTATACTTTTCAACTCCAAAATTTCTAGTTTTTTTTTTTTTAATGTAATTTTTGTCTCTTTATTTATTTTCTCTATTTGGTGTGGCACTGTATTTATACCTTAAATTATTTCATTTATCATGCACGCCTTTGGATTTTGAACATAATTCTTCTGGCTCTTTTGAAATTATTTTCTATTAAACCTGACATCTGGTCACTCTCACAGACAGTTATGTTTGCCTACATTGTTACCAGTGTATGAGATATACTTTACTGTTTCTTTGCCTTCCTTGTACTTTGTTTTTGTTGTTGGAAACTACACATTTTAAATACCATATTGTAGCAACTCCAGGTATTTGTCTCACCGTCAAACATATATCCAAGACTTGTTATTGTTATTTGCTTGTTTTTCCTTTTTCCTTTTCAATAGTGACTAGCTGAATTATTTTAATGCAGTCTATTTCCTCCCTCACAGTTATTAGCCTTTGTTGTTGCTCCTCCAAAAGGCTGACATTTGGGGTATCTCCACCCTTACCCTGTGATGACAATAGCTTTGATGAGGATCTCTTCCAGTCTTTACGTGACCAAATCCAGCTGTTAAACTTCACTAATGCCAGCTTGTTGCTTATTGTCTTCTACATTATTCTGGGCATGAATTTTGCTACAAATTACTTCAATCAAGTTATGGCTTTTTTGATGGATTCCTTTCTGTGGTCAGTGTTTAATGTTTGTTCTGACATCAGAAAGACTCCATCTAGCTGTGTTATATTCCAGTACCTAGGCAAACTAACTGTGCTGAGGTCTAGCCGTATCCCTAGTAGATCCATGAGTCTTTTCACAATTGACTTTTCACCACAATCTCTCTTTTTCTTAAGGGAACCCTTAGTCTTGAAATTCTCAATGCTCTGTTTCAAGAGAAGGCAGTTACTTTGGGAAAGGATTAGGAGCTATCTACTCTTTAGCTATCTACCCCACCTTCCCCCAACCTCCAAGTAAGAACTCAGAAGGTGGAATTAAGGACAACAGCAAGCTTATGTCTAGTGAACCCGGCTCTAACACGTGAGAGTTTAATGGAAAGAGCAGCAGTAGCATGGACCTGTTAGTTCACCTCTTCCAGCATAGACCTACAGGTAAGGGAATATCTATTAAGGAACCAGTATTATACCCATGGTAAAGTCATTGTTTCATGATCAGGAACTAGACAAGAGATTGAAGCCCTTATCTCTTGACTGCCCTTGCCCAAGGCTAAGCCACAACACAACATAGCTATAGGTCTAATGAAAACTGTCATGTCCTACTTCTAAATAGAAGAAAGCCTTCCTTCTAAGAGCTGGAGTAGGGGAGAGAGGAGGGAGCCCTGCATTCTTGGCTGCAATAGGCTGCAGTTGGCTCTGCCTTGCAGAGCTAGAAAGTAGAGGTAGGGGGATGTCTTGGTCCAAATACCATAGACTCTTGCTGTCTTATCAAGTATTTTGTAAATTTTCTTGAATAGATATTTCTTCATTGGCTGTTTTTCTTAGGAATATTTCCAGAGCCTTTGAATGGTGTTATTAAAAAAAAAAATTGTGGCCAGACTCAGGGGCTCATGTCTGTAATCCTAGCACTTTTGGATGCTGAGGAAGGAGGATTAATTGAGCCCAGGAGATTGAGACCAGCCTGGGCAATACAGTAAGACCTCGTCTCTACAGAAAATTTAAAAATTAGCCAAGCATAGTGGCACAGTGCCTGAATTCCCAGCTACTCCAGAGGCTGAGGTGAGAGGATTGCTTGAGCCTAAAAGTTGGTGGCTGCAGTGTGTCAAGATTGCGCCACTGCAGTCCAGCCTGAACAACAGAGCAAGACCCTGTCTGAAAGTAATAATAATAGTAATGATAATAATTTTTTCTAGTTTTCCAGGGGAGATGGTCAAGGGAGATCACCATATTGCTGTGCTGGAAGTTGATGTCTTGGCAATTATTTCCTGGAGGACTCAAGTGGCACATACCTCCACCATTGCTTTCTTTCATGTGGGCTTTGAGAAACAACACTGAACACATATTTGCATGCAAGGGAAAATATTTCCATAGTAGTTGCTGTCAGTTCACCTGACTATGTAAGAATCTTCCTTAAGCAACAGTCTGCCTTTATAGAGAAACAGCATTAACTGAGTGGCTCATTCTTCACAGTCTTGACAGCCCCAGGGCTGAGCCACTCTATTTTAATACTGCTCTGTAGATAACGATCTTCATTTTGGCAGAACCTCAAAATGACCTTGATGTTTACAATAGCAGGGCAAAGCAGTGAATTGGCTGACAGCATTAAAACAGACAATTAATAGCAAGAGAGAAGGGAACTCCCTGTTCTAATGTACACATATTTTCTAGTAAAAGTAAAAATCCATAATCTCTTGCTTAAATAAATTGTATACTATTTTCAACTTTTCATCTCAATTTTGTAAAAGTGGAGAGAGTATCATCAGGTTGTTTTAAACATATAAATCATACTCTTCTTTCTGAAAACTTATGTTAAAAAATAAGGGGTTATAAAATGTGATCTAAAAATAAAGTGCTATATGCAGAGTGTAGAATTAGAGCATTTATTTCATGACTTCAAGGCAATGCTTTTTAACCCCCTATTTAAAGATGAAAAAGTACTTTTGATTATTTCTTTAAAGTTTGTATTTAGCACTCTAATTTTATTATTTATCTAATAAAAGAGATTCTTTAAACTACCCATAAATTATCCTATGAAAGCAAAATAACCATTAACCATATAAATCAAGTGAGGACTAAATCACATTCTGCTATTTATAACAAGCTTTTGCTGTGCATTATCCAAAATTGAACTAACATAAACTTTGACTTTTTTCCTGACATGATTTATAGAAATTTGGCCTTTTTATGACTTTCATAGCCATTATTCTTTATTTGCTATTGATTATAAGTCAGTTCAGTTTGCTTTGGGACATCTAGTTAGTAGCGATTCAGATTAAAGTCTGTTACAACTATATTAGCTAATGTAAAGAAAATTAAATAGATGACTCTTCAGAACTATTGAGAAGGCAACAGCTAACCTTAACTAATTATGCTTACTTATGATACTCTGTGGCCTTGGTAATAAAAACCATTAGCTAATGCCAACTCAGTTGTGATCTCTGCATAGAATACTACATCTAAGAAAAGTGTGTATCCTCTCTCTGCAGGTAATGTTCCAGAAATTAGTACATCTAAAAAACAAAAAATTATTTTCGTATAAACACAGCTATATTGGTCATGTTTACCTATTTATAAAAATATCAACTGTATAAATTAGATACATAGAATATGTTATAAAATTTTTATTCATCTAGTTTTGCCATGTAAAAAGAGCTTGGATAATTAAGATTAACAATGGCTAGAAAATATTAAGATAAATAAAAATTCAGAGAGAATCTGTAACTCTACTGATATTTATGACAGAAGTTTTGGTATTAACTGCCCTAGGTGTCACTATTGTGAGCATATAGGAAGCAAGGTGATGTGATTTGGATCCGTGTCCCCACCCAAATGTCATGTTAAATGTAATCCCCAATGTTGAAGATGGGTCTGGTATGATGTGACTGGATCATGGAACAGGGCTTCCTGCTTTGGTACTGTTCTTGTGATCAAGTTCTCACGAGACCTGAATTTCTAAAAGTGTGGCATATCCCCCTGTGTCTCTCCTGATTTGGCCATGTAAGACACGCTTGCTTCTCCTTTGCCCTCTATCAGGATTGTAAGTTTCCTGAAGCCTCCTCAGAAGCCGCTGTCCTTTCTGTACAGACTTCAGAACTGTAAGCCAATTCAACCTCCTTTATTTAGAAATTACTCAGACTCAGGTATTTTTATAGTAGTATGATTACTGACTAATACAGAGCATTAATACTAAGGAGTGACGCATTGCTCTAAAGATATATGAAAATGTGAAAGCAGCCTTGGAACTGGGTAATGGGCAGAAGTTGGAACAGTTTGGAGGGCTCAGAAGAAGGACAGAAAGATGAGGGAAAGTTTGCAGCTCCCTAGAGATTGGTTGAGTGGTTGTGACACAAATGCTGAAAGAGAAGGCCAAGCTGAGGGAGGTCACAGATGGAAATAATGAACTTATTGGGAACTGGAGTAAAGGTCACTTTTTTATGTGTTAGCAAAAAGGTTGGAGGCATTGCACCTCTGTTCTAAAGATCTGTGTAACTTTGAACTTGAGAGTGATGATTTAGTGTATCTGGCAAAAGAAATTTCTAAGCAGCAAAGCATTTAAGATGTGGCCTGGGTGCTTCTAGAAGCCTATGCTCATATGCATGAGCAAAGAAATGATCTGAAACTGAAACTTATATTTAAAAGGGAAACAGACGGTAAAAATTTGGAGAATTTGCATTGTGGTCGTGCAGTAGAAAAGAAAAGCCCATTTTTTGGAGAGGAATTCAAGCTTGCTGCAGAAATTTGCATGACTAAAAGGAAGGCAAGTGCTGATAGCAAAGACAATGGGAAAAAAAGGCCTTGAAAGCATTTTAGAGATTTTTGCAGTAGCCCTTCCCATCATATGCCTAGAGACCTAGGAAGGAAGAATGGTTTCCCGGGCCAAGTCCAGAACCCTACTCTCCTTCACAGGCTCAGGGCACTGCTCCCTGCATTCTAACGGCTCCAGCACAAGTTGTGGCTAAAAGAGGCCTAGGTAGAGCTTTGGCTGCTGCTTCAGAGGATGTAAGCCATAAGCCTTGGTGGTTTTCAGCTAATGTAAAGCCTGTGGGTCCACAGAATGCAAGAATTGAGGGTTGGGAGCCTCTGCCTATATTTCAGACTATATATGGAAAAGCCTGGATGTCCAGCCAGAAGCCTGCTGCAGGGGTAGAGCCCTTATAGAGAACCTCTACTAGAGCAGTGGAGAGGAGAAATGTGGGGTTGAGACCACCACATAGATTCTCCACTGGGAACCACCTAGAGGAGCTGTGAGAAGAGGTCACCATCTTCCAGGCACCAGAATAGCAGATCCACCGACAGCTTGCACCCTGTGCCTGGAAAAGCTACAGGAGCTTTATGTCCGCTCATGAAAGCAGTTGAGGTGGTAGAAGGGGCTGTACTTTGCAAAGCCTCAGGGAGGGGGCTGTCCAAGGCTTTGGGAGCTCATGCCTTGCACCAGTGTGTTCTGGATGTGAGAGATGGAGTCAAAGGGGATTATTTTAGAGATTTAAGATTTAATTACTGCCTTGCTGGGTTTCAAACTTGCAAAGGGCCTGTAGCCCCTTTCTTTTGGAAAGTTTTTCTCTTTTGTGATTGTAGTATTTATCCAATGACTGTAACTCCATTGTATCTTGGAAGTAACTAACTTTTTGTTGTTGTAATTTTACAGGCTCATAGGTGGAAGGGACTAACCTTGTCTCCAATGATACTTTAGACTGTGGACATTTGAGTAATGCTGTAAAGAGTTAAAACTTTGGTGGATGTTGGAAAGACATAATTGTATTTTGCAATGTGAGAAGGACATGAGATTTGGGAGGAGCCAGGGGTGGAATGATATGGTTTGGACCTGCGTCCCCACTCAAATCTCATGTTGAATTATAATCCCCAATGTTGGAGGTGGGTCCTGGTGGAAGGTGATTGAATCATGGGGGCAGGTTTCCCCCTTTGATGCTGTTCTCATGATAGAATTCTCAGGGAATCTGTTTGTTTAAAAGTGTGTATCATCTTCCCCATGTCTTTCTTTATCCTGCTCCAGTCATGTAAAATGTCCCTGCTTCTCCTTCACTCTCTGTCATGACTGTGAGTTTCCTGATTATCTCCTCAGAAGCTGCTATGTTTCCTGTATAGTCTGCAGAACTATGAGCCAATTAAACCTTTTCTGTTTATACATTACCCAGTCCAGGTATTTCTTTATAACAGTGTGAGAACTGACTAATACACAGGGTAATTATATTAAAATCTCTTTGATCATTCCTCTTGTGTGAATAAACTAACAGAATTAATTATTTCATTCGTATAAATACACATAAAACAACTCATTGTCTTGAAAAAGGAACATGGTACCTGTAATATGTTACAGTCCACAGCTATTTGAGTGTCAGTTTGTTCAGGCTGCTATAACAAAATAACATAGACTCAGTGGCTTATAAACAGCAGAAGTGTATTGCTCACAGTTCCAGAGAAAAGGCAGTCCAAAGTCAAAGCGCTGGCAGATTTGACATCTGATGAGGGCCCGCTTTCTGGCTCATAGACAGTGCCCCCTACCTGTGTCCTCAAATTGTGGAAGGGAAGAACAAATTCCTTTGGAACTGTTTCATAAGGACACTAAGCCCATAAAATTGGCCCACTAAGACCATAAAATTGGTCTGAACTTTTGAAATTCAGACCTCATTTGAAAAGTTATTTTTTAAATGGATAATACATAAAGAAACCTAAAATAATTTATATCTCTTATTGTGATAATTATACTTATAAGAGACTATCTTAAGAAATGAATAAAAATGCAGGAACAATTATTTCTTTAAAAAATACACGTCTTCTTTGATGTTTATATAATTGGAAATAGCCTGTGGTCCCAACTACTTTGAAATTATTAACTATATTTTGATGTTTATGTTTAACGGAATAAAGTACAACAATTTAAAAGTAATATTTATGAAGAGTTTATAGTTGCAAAGAATATATATATATATATATATAGCATGTGCATGAAAAAAGTGCAGAAAATACAATTCTTTAGCTAGAAAAATAACAACTAGATAAGCATTAAAATGAACATAAATCAATGATAGATAAATACTAGAAATAAATGGTTGCCTTTGAATGGTAAGCTTATGAATAGTTATTATTGGTATTTTTGTGCTATGTTTATGTTTTGCAAACGTTCACAATCAGTATGTAACCTTTGTAATGGAGGTTTTAGAAGATTTTCATCATTTTGATTGGGATATAACAAAGAATGTATTCTAATTTAGAGGTCTACTTAAAGCAAGAGAAATCATAGTGCAACAGAGTTAAATTTACTTGGGTTCATTGACTGTTACTATTGCAGGTTCAGATCACAGCAGAGCAATGCATGAACGTTACAAGTCAAGGAGACTAAAGGAGGGTGTGAATGAGGGAGAGTGTATGGGAGGGGAGTTGCCATGTTATAGCACTGCAGAGAGAGGTTCTCTTATAAAGTGTTATTTGGGCAAAAGTTGACCTCTGCAAATAGCTTGTGGAAGAGAATTCCAAGCAAGGAAGCCACAAGTTTAAATGCTGTGATGTCAGAGAAAACTGAATGTAAGAACAAAGGGACTCTAGCAGAGGAAAGGTTAAATTTAGGTTGGGGGTGGAGGTGAGAGAATAGCCTTCTATAGAAGAGCAGATTTCTGAGTTAAATCCTTTAAAATGAGTAGTTTTGCAAAGCACAAAAAAAAAAGAATGAGGAAGGGAGCCCAGTGGATAAACTGTCATAGCAAAACATGGAGGTGTAAAGCAGGTGGCCCAGGGATCAGCAGCCTTTGTGTGTGGCTGAATTATAGGGTCTAGGTAAAAGTGGAAAGAGGAAAAACAGGGAGGGCTTGGTTTTAACCACGAAACTTAGACTTTACCCTGTAAGTGATGAGAAAGCACTGAAGACCCATAAGCCGACCAGACATGTGTTCTAGAAAGTCCACCAGAAACAACATGTAAGATGTTAGACGCTTCTGGAGGCTTAAAGAGGTGGGCTCTTAGATTAGTTTTACAGTGATAGAGACAGGGGCAATGAGGTACTTCACTTAGGAACAGGTAGTGATCCGAGACCCGTTCAGGAAATAAAACCTACAGCACTGGGTGATTAACTGAATACTCTAATGCAGTGAATGAAGGCATGGCCTTAGTCCATAATAGAGTTTAGATTTCTGTTTTCACTGTAAGATTTTTATACTTGGGCAGGGGGTGGGGGGATTATGTCATAGTTTATGTGGGAAGAAATGCCCATTTTCAGTAAACCTGATAGCTTTCCATTTGGGTGTCTCTTATGAGATATTGTAGCCATTAGTGTAAATAGCCAGTTTACACTGAGATATATGAGTCTAAGCTTATAAAAGGTGGTTAGGAGTAATATGTATGGATCTTCAACACATGGCACTGAGAGTAGACAAAAGAAATAAATTGAAGGAGATGCATGATATCACAGTATTTTGCTCAATTAAAGTCACAGTATAAAACGACAGTAGATATTTTACAAAATCATAGTCAAATAATAATGATAGGCACAACCGAGGACAATGAGTTGGTTTTCTACAGTGGGGAAGGAAATGAGCATGTAGGACAGGAATATAAAAAAAGGAAAAATAAACAAGCAAATAGATAAAATAGTAAATGAGTTCATAAACTAAGAAAGGAATTTTGCATATACCCATAATGATTTTATGCTGTAAGCAGAAGTACCCATTTATCTTTTGTACTTGATGTCCAAAAAATAAAAATAAAAAAAGAGAGTGAGAAATACTAGAAAATACAAAGATAGAGTTATAAAGCATGTTTGGGAGTGAAGATTTGATAATTACAATAAATGCTAATGAATTAAATCCACCAACCAAAATACGAAATCTCGGGATTGTTTAAAATGAAATAAAAAAAATACAATACAATTCTCTGCCCTGGTTTTCTATCAGAGAAATACTTAAAAACAGAAAGATAAGATACGTAAAGTTTGAAAATTAAAAAAGATAGCTAAGAAGTATAGAGCAAAGTATAGAGCAAAGATATTTTTTGACTATCAAAAAATATATTTAATTTTAAGACAAAAAATGACAATGAATAGAAAGGGACATTTCACATCAGCAAGAGAAAAAAATGTGTCAAGAAGAAATAATGATGAACATGTGAATTTTAACATAACCAACCCCAAATAATAAAGCAACAATGGGTAAAATTACTAGGTAAAATATATCAACTAACAAATATAGTTGGGAGTTCTTTAACATAACTTTCCTAAATAGGTAGATCAAGAAAGTAAAAAATAAGCAAAGACATAAAAGATATGAATAACAATAAGGTTTAATATATATATGTGTGCATGAACTTTACAGAAAACAGAGACTTTGTTTTTAAAATAATATATGAATTATTCATGAAATTTTACTGGGCACTAGTGTATGCACACACAAACACACACACATTAATTTCCAAGGATCAACTTTATACCCACTTTATTGAATGCAATAAAATGAGAAAATGCTAACTAAATGAAAGCAAAAATAAATTTCAGGTATCTGAAAATTATATAACATTATAAAATAATTTGAGTTGAGGAGAAACAACATTGAGGAAATTGGGAAATAATTATAAATCAACAATGTAAATGCTATGTGTCAGAATTTGGAGCACATACTAACATCAGATCATGAAAATAATTTTATACCTTTACATTCATCAGAATACATGAATGAGCTAGGGTTTCAAAAGAAATTGTTGGAAGATGAACAAATTAAACTACTGAAGAAAGTAGAAAAGAAACATATAATAAATATGAGGCAGAAATCAGTTTAACAGAAAGTAAAGCCTAAAAAAAAGCAATAAAGGAGCTTTATAAACCCAGGTCATCAAATAATGTCAAAAACAAAGCAATTAAGAAGTTTAACAACCCCAGTTGTTGGATGTAACAAGCTCATGCACCATACATTGCAAAAAAAGAAAAGAAAAACAGAAGAAAATATAACACTAAATTAAGAAATTGGGAAACAGCCAAGCAGATAACAGAGATTATAGAAAAAATAAATAAAATAAGTATATATGAATAACTTTGGTGGTCCAAGTGTAATAGATGAGTTGCTAGAAAATACAGAATGTTAACAATGGGTTGAAAAGAAACGAAATTCCTGAGTAGACTAACAACCTTAAATGGATTTGAAACAGTCATCAAAGCTCTTGTGAACACTTTTTCCTCTCCCTACCCTTACTATTTAATAAAATGAACATTTTATTATGTGAATACAAGTTTGATTATAAAACTGAAGGAGGAAAATGAAAAACTTCAGAACTTATTTCATTTATGATTATAAATGCAAAACCCTTAAATATGTATTAGATGAACAAATAAATGCTGTATTAAAATATACACCTTAATTAACTTGTGTTTATCTCAGTAATGCAAGAAACATGTTCGACATCAGAAATATCACTGAAATTTACTACAATGAGCAAAATTATTGAATTGATCGTGTAGAAATAAATCCTAGAAAGTAGCAAGACAAAAAAAAAGACATGTATCTGCAAAACGGCCAGAGTTAAATTGACAAGATTTTTTTTGTCGAGGAGCGGGGGCGGTAGGTAGAGACAGGGTCTTACTGTGTTGCCCAGACTGATCTTGGACTCCTGAGCTCAAGTGATCTGTCCACCTTGGCCACCCAAAGTGCAGGAATTACAGGTGTGAGTCATCATGCCTGGCCAACAAGATTTTTAATGTCAAGAATGGAAACCAGATTTCAGTGAGGTACCTTCAATGTGCTAAGAAAATACATTTCTCAACCTGTAATTATATGACCTAATTTAAGAATGAGAACAGGGAAAAAAAAATCCAGACAAACAAAAAATAAGAGAATGAACCACCAGAAGATCTGCTTTAAAAGAAATGTTAAAGGTTGGATTTCATGTCGAAGGAAAGTAATCCCGGATGAAAGTTTTGAAGGAGGAATAAAGAGGGAAGAATGATAAGTATCTGATTAATACAAATAAGCTTGACTTAGAATAATACCAGCATTTCATCAGGTTAAAATACAATGCAGATAAAATACTCAAAACTATTACATATAATCAAGACAAGAAGAGAGGAATTAAAATATTCTAGGGCTTATCTGCTTCTGGAAGGAAGGTAAATATATACACGATTTCTAGACTCTGGCCCACTGAGAACAAAGCGTGGTAGTCCAGGCCTTGGAGAGGTGGGAGGTGGGGAGGCTGTTGCCCCAGGGGCAGGCACTCCTGAGTGAGGACTCTCTGAGGCTCTGAGGACCCAGGCTCTGTGCCATCAGCCTACACCTGGCTTTCAGAAGGTGAAGAAATGTCCACAGTCTTCTTCAGTGCCTTTATGTCCGTCACCTTCACCTCCCAACTCTGCCAGATATGAACGGGGTTCTGAGTCCCTTCTCTCATCTGTGGGTTTTTTCACTTCCTTAGGGGACTCGGACAGGTAATAATTCTGTAACTATATTAACTTTTTCTTACCAGTTGTGTGAAAGTAACACTTTCTGACTACTTTCTGCCTCCTCAGTGGATGGGATTCTTCTTCGGTGTTTTTTGAATGAAACTTTTCAAGCATGATGTCCCACATTCCTCATTCATAAATTCATTTTATTAAGCAAATCTATACATCAAGATATGTGCTGAAATGAGCTGATTCTTGAGAAAGTTATCAACTTTCCTCAGATGTTCTATGTCCCCTTAGAAGGGAGGGGGATGCCTGGATCCCCCGGGACACGGACCATCCTCTCTCCCTCCAGGGAGCCGCCTTTGCTCCTCTGCCGGCCAGTGCATCTGGGTGGTACAGTGTCTTTCGACTCAAGAGACAGGGTGGGTGTGCAATGTGCTAGGGTTTATGCTGGGTCAAAAGTCACTTCATTTATAACGAGCAATCATCAGCAGTTCACCTCTGTGTGTTAGGCAATTGGCTAACATTTTCTCAGTTGCAAGAAAATTGGAGCCATGTTTGTCCTCTGAAGCAGGAGAGTTGGGATCTGGACGCAGGGGGTTTCACAGAGTCCTGAGCCCTGGTGGTGCCGCTTTCATTCCACTGCCTGTCTCTGTGGGGCAGGAGGCCAGGCTCAGGGCTATGCATGCCAGGGGCAGGGCTGACGTCCAGCAAGGCGTCCATCCACCGCAGTGAAAACTCACACTGCAGTAAAGACACTGCTGCTTTAAAGACACTGCCTTTCATGAAATTGTCATGAAAGAAAATGAAGCAAGTTGTAGTTTTTAAAAGATATATAAAAATAAATAAATGGCCACAGATAAAAGGCTTCAAGCTCTGCACTTATCTTAAGAGCTAAGGGGAGGGAAAGGTTATATTTTTTCACACTCAGGTGTCCCCATGGTAACATGAAAAATCCTTTCTACTCTGCAAGCCACACTTGTGCTATCAACGCTCCCAGGAAAGGTTTGCCTGTTTGTAATCTAAGACTAAAGAAAAATAGACACAGATATACAATGCTTTGGAATGTTTACTTTTGAGAGCTTTTACCCTAGGAAAATCGACTCTGTTATCTCACTCCCTGCAATCTTTCTCTCAAGGGTAGATGGAGGAGCTGCTACAAACCAGCCCTGTCCCGGATGATTACTATCTGGGAGGTCCCGGGTTGCGGTAGAGCCCAGTGGCCACAGAGCTGGTGTTGTCAGCTGTACATGCTCCTGGTGGCAAAGGTCCTAAGCCCTGCAACATCCCCAGCATGGAAAATGGAAGCACAAGTTTCCATGATACCAAGAAAATGACATTGCAATAGCATATGGTCAGAATCATGGGAAATATCACTTAAAAAGTACATTTGACAGAGACCTTATTTTATGTATTCAGTAAATGTCAGCAATTCTGGGCAGCCCAGACTCATTATTTAAAAGTCTTAACAATCAGATTGTCTACAAATAGATACTATCAATTAATGTAGTTAAGAAGGAATGACAAAATAAATTTACTTTTTACTTGTTTAACACAGTAGATCCAGATATTTTTATATACTTTATAAACTTATAAACCAACAATCTATTTTTAAAAAACAAAATTTGGAGGAGAGTCTTTTGATGGATTGCATTGCCCCTGATAACTATATCTTATCAATGGCTATGTGCTAAGTAACTAATAGCCTAAGGCAATAAAATGGAGAAGAAAAGGTGTTAACATCAGGACCACACTCTTTCCCTAGGACTTGCATGTACAGTTGCTTATTTATTCTTTGTGACTTCCCAGACCTTATCTCACATTGCTATTGTGGAGCTTAACACACAGAGTTGTTTCTGTGTAACTTGCACTCCACTTATGAAGACCCTGGAGTCACAGTCTGTTCCCCATTTATATTAATACTCCTGTAGCTAGAATCAAGAAGGTAGTCATGGGTCCTCAATGATCCTAAACACCAGCACGATTGAAACAACAGCAATAAACACAGAAATAAGCACAATCCCTTGAGCAAATGTTCATAACAAGGAGACACAAAATGGACATGAAATTAAATTTGCATGCACTGAGCAATCTACAGACATGATTACATGTAACCTTCAGAATGACCCTATGCAATAAGAATTATTACTCTACTCCTTTTTTTTTTTAATGAGTAAACGGACTCAGCTTGTTTAGGTGACAGAGGACCCAAGAAAGGTTAGTGTGATAAGAACAAAGGGTAAGGGATGAGGGAGTTGAAGACATGCAGTTGTGCTTCTAGCTAGTGCAGACAGAGAACATCCTCCTTCTACCCCCACATACAAGTATACACAGAAGGTGAGAGCATCTGGGCTCTGGCAGCAGCAGTGTTTGAATCATGTCTCCTTCACTTACTAACTGGCATTTCTAAACATGTTCTCAAGAAACAGTAAGGATTAGACCAGGCACCATGGCTTACGCCTGTAATACCAGCACTTTGGGAGGCCAAGGCAGGCAGGTGGATCGCTTGGGCTCAGGAGTTCAAGTCCAGTCTGGGCAACACTGCAAAATCTCGATTCTACAAAAAATACAAAAATTGGCTGGGAGTGGTGGTGCATGCCTGTAGTCCCAGGTAATTGGGAGGCTGAGAAGTGGGGGGATCATTTGAGCCCGGGAGAAGGCAGTTGCTGTGAGCTGAGATTGCCACAGCTCTCCAACTTGGGCGACAGAGCAAGACCCTCTATAAAATAATAATAAAAATAAAAATAAAGGATTAGTATATTTCTGCAAGTCATTATTATCGTAGGAGCATGTCATTTAACCCACACGTTAACCAATCTATGGTACATCTTGGTGTAGTAACTGGCCTTAGTGCAGTTCTTCATGAGAAAGGCATTCTCTGTTGTATAATCCTTTTAATGAGCATTATAAAATACCTCCTGAAATTCTAAATGTAATAAAACCTCTACAAATCTACTGCATGAAATAACATGTAGGTAATGAATCAAATGAAGTAAGACGATATTCCTTGTTTCCTGCTGTGAGTGTATGCTCATCAGGAAACTATATGTTTCTGCAAGGACATTTTATTGCCAATGATGCCAGGTAGCAATTCAAGTGACACTGTACAGCATAATGCCTAGCAAAGGATCTCAAAGGCTGTTTCCAGTAATCAGGCTTGCTGATTCATATCTCTTCAGTCTGGCTTGCATGCACTTATTTTCTCACCAACCTGGCCAATGTTACAAACTAATAATTCCACATTGATGTTCAGATAAAATCTTGCAGGTCTGGATACTTGGTGTGAAGTTCATGTCCTTAACGATAATTACAGTAAAGGTGTTCCTAGAATGAATCCTTTTAATACAATTACAGAAAATATCAGGACAGTGCTAGGAGAGAAGAGAAGAGCAGGCAGTTTATCACTGAAAATAAGATAACATCGTTTGTTTCAAGGATGGCATATACACAGAGAACTACTTAAGTAGTTCATAGAGGAGTTGGTTTCTTGGAGGGCATCTACATCCAGTATCCAAGGAAACATTCAGAAAGGTGTCTTGGAATAAACGTTTGTTGGATTTATAGGCTCCTCCTTCAAACATGTGGTTAAAAAAAATTACCTCTTGATCAATTCCAGAAATTGGACAACTGTCGTTCATTCAAACGACACAGCAGAGCAGATGCAAGATGCTACCTTTGCACATCCTTCCTAGCTCCTGAAAGCCCCTCCATTTTCTGGCTTTCACTACTCACACTCACTCTTCAAAACCAGCTTCAATTTTATTTTTAGGTACAAGAATTTCTTGACCCCTATGGAAAAAATAAATCCTACCACCTGTATTATTTTAGTGCCAAGTAAATACTATTTTTGTTGCATTCATTACCCAACACTGACAAGTATTTGTTTAGAAGTCTGTGTTGAGTATATATTAGATACTCAATAGAAATTTGTTGAATCAAATATTACCTTCTATCTCAGATGGTGGTGTGATAAGATGTCATGAATAAATGAATTCTTAGAAATTGAGACTGAACTCATGAACAGTGAGGGTTTTTTTCTGTATTAATTCATTCTATCATCCAATTAACAGTTTTAGTGAGCATCTATTATAGCTACACATTATGCAAATCTCTGGAGAAGAAAGGAATGAATCAGCTTTTTTATTTTATTCATAAGCTTACTGAAAAAGATGTATTTCTTATTTTTTGCAAAATTATTATATAAAAATTTTATAGGTAATTTTTTATAATTTAGATTAACACATTTTAAATGTAATTAGTCTTCAGAATAATGCTGTAATTTTTCTTTTTTCTGAAAAAGGCACTGAGAGTGTGCATTTCCTCAGAGATGTAGAGAGCATTTCAGGCATTATGAAAATAAATAGCCTGAAGCCTGAGAAGAGAATTAAATCCTCACCTTTGTGAACTTTAGCTTTGCCATCTATTGTTATCAAGATGCCTGCATTCAGGCTGAGTGGCACCAGCAGCTGCTCTTTGTTGAGTGTTCCCTGGCTTTGTTGAGTGTTCCCTGGGTAAATAGCATTGTTTTCCAGTACTCATAGAGCAGAAAACAGAGAATTTTCTTGCTAGTTCTCTGAGGCACTCCAAAGAGTTAGTAAAACCCAGTTGAGCAAGAGGGGTCTCTCTGAGCCTTGATTTTCTCTTCACTAAAATAAATGGGTTGGGAAAGCTTGTCTACCTTTACCTAAGAGATTCTTTAATCTGCATGTTCATCTCACGTAAGTTGACAAAACAACCATCAGCTTGGAGGGGTGTGGGGAGAAAGAAGCATTATGGGAGACTAGAGAGAGAGAAGAGAAGGAAGCAAACAACCTTCATTCAAATTCTGCTCCATAGGAATCCAAGTCTATTTCTATCCTGTCTTGGGTTCTCTTCTCTGTGATTAGTCACTAACTTGGAGCTGAAATACAGGTCTACACTTCTCTGCATCTACTATCTGTATCTACATCTGTGTCTGTCTAGCTAGCCAGCTACTTATATTAAAATTCAACAATAAGGCACAGGTAGTAAACAAAGATGTTCTCAGAGCAACTCAGGTAGCATCCTGGGCTACCAGCACTCTCCAGTCCTGAGGTTGCATGGTGTAAATGTGAGGACGGTCACTCATATTTTAATGTGTCAAGTGTATAGATCAGTGGTTCTCAAACTTGAATGTACATCAGAACCACCTAGAGGGATCATTCAAACGCAGATTGCTGGGCCTGACCTTAAGATTTTCAGCTCTAGTCAGTTTTAGATGGGTCCAAGAATTTGGATTTCTCATAAATTCCCAGGGGAGACTGATGCAAATAGTCCAGAAACCACCCTTTGAGAGAGAAGGGTGGGGACAAGTGAGGTGGGAAATGCCTGTTCTGTATACCAATCCCTCTTCCTAATGGAAAAAATGTACCATAGCGAGGACACGTCTTCATTTGAATATTTCATGTTGTCTTTTACAAATACTGTTTTCTCTTTTGGAGTTCAGGCATTTGGAGGACACCTGTTCATTAGCCTCTGTCTATTGTTGGGTAAAGGAGGCAAATGCAAAACAACAAAGAAATCGTAAAAACTCAGATATGCTCAATATTACTTTATAAACAACCCTTGCTGCCCTTACAGTGTGGTCCCAAGATTTTTCCTGGTTCTTTGGCTATTTATCTCTGTATTTCAGCTCATGAACCACTTGACAGGCTTTGCTTTTAAAAAATGAAGAAATTCGTAAGAGTTTAACCGTAACATTTTATAACAATAGTATAGAAAGCAGCAAATCTTAAGAAAACATATTAAGAAAAGAAAATGTGTATCACTTGTCTACTTTTCTTTTGTATTTTTCCCTAACAATTACTGTGGGGCTGTCCCCCTCAATGATTTCTTTATTTATTCCTTTTTATAAAAACTGTGTTCACTCTTGGAAGCTCTTCTCAGCTCTTTAATTGTTGTCTTGGGCTAATTTTTCAATGTTATTTTAAAAATGACATGTTTTTCTTAATGAAATAAGCTTGGAAATAGTATGATTCTTGCTCAGTTATAATTAGGGGAATAGTTCAAAGATCAACATTCATCACCTCATATAAGGCTGACAACTATGTCTGATAGTTGGTATGCTTACATCCATTTTACAGAGGAGGAAACTGAGGCATAGACAGGAGAAGTAACTTCACCAGTTATCTGGCCATAGATAATAGCTCAGGGATTCAATCTGAGTGTGTCAGCTTCCAGTGATTCCACTATGTGTTTTTATGTGTAGAGTTACATATACTATAAGGGAAATTGTATTCAGGATACTTAGTTATATTTTTTATTCTGATCCAGAAAAATTACCACCCCTGCCCACAAATGCGCTTTACAATCTCTTCTGTTTGCATTTGAAGATACTCTGTCAATAAAGCAAAAAGACGAATGACAAAGAGCCATCTACATCACCTAAATGTTACACAGGGGTTCTGGATAAAAATCATGAGTCCTGGCCCAGGGTTCTTCTCTGCACCAAAAACCACAATTGTCCCCTTGTTCCCTTGTCTCAGTCATGTCATGCTCCATGGAGTCTCAAGGCTGCCTATCCTATCTTGTCCTGTACACACTGGAAGGTTTAGATCAGATAGCATATTTGCTCATTCTTTTATTGGCATTTATAAAGAACCCTCATGGCATACAGTTCACAGTTAGGTGCTAGGATGATGCGAACATGAATAGGAGAAGATTTCTGATCTTCAGTGGCCACCAGATCATTGGAAGATATAAAGGAATGCCTGTGAGTAGCAAGTATTACATATTAGCTGTTATTTCATGAAATTAAAGTGGTTGTCACAAACCAGAGCCAGTAAAAGACCATGAGGTATTAAAAGAAGTCAGGATTTCAGGATGGAAGGATTAGGAACATCTTGGTGGAAGAAAGTGGCATTTGGCTGTACTTTAATGTTCTGTTTTTAAACATATGTGCACATGGTTCTGAGATGTGCAAGGTGACCAACTGAGTTATAAGAAGAACACATTAAATTTGGAAATATAATAATTTTTATCTAAATTATTTTAAAAACTACATTAATAATTGATTTACTACTGAGACTGGTACTTTCACCCATAACCAGGTGTCATATCTGACATGTGAGTTGTGCCCAGGGAAGGGCAGAGCTCCATGATAGATGGACTCTACTGATTCTTTTAACTTGCTAATATACACCCTGGGTGCCTGGTTAATAGGATTTACAGATTCTATTATTTGGCTTTAATTAAGTAACACAGAGAAATGTACAAGTGGTTTGAAAATGTATACCTAGAAGTCATGGATTAAAGATGACATTACAGAGTCATCAGTAAGAACATGGCAGAACTTTCTTTCAAATGCCTCGTACAAGTTCACTTTATTTTTTTTATTTTATTATTATACTTTAGGTTTTAGGGTACATGTGCACAATGTGCAGGTTTGTTACATATGTATCCATGTGCCATGTTGGTTTGCTGCATCCATTAACTCGTCATTTAGCATTAGGTATATCTCCTAATGCTGTCCCTCCCCCCTCCCCCCACCCCACAACAGTCCCTGGAGTGTGATGTTCCCCTTCCTGTGTCCACGAGTTCTCATTGTTCAATTCCCACCTATGAGTGAGAACATGTGGTGTTTGGTTTTTTGTCCTTGGAATAGTTTACTGAGAATGATGTTTTCCAGTTTCATCCATGCAAGTTCACTTTCAATAGTATTATAGACACTTAGAATGCCAAAACCAAAATAATCAATAAGATTATTTTAATTATGGATTTACAGCCACAATTATTCATTATCTAACTCATCCAACATGTATATTTTACCTTTATGTATTGAATTTATTAAGAGACGTGCAAGTGTCATATTGGTGGATAGATGAATGAATAACTAAAATCTAGAAGTTATGCTTTTCTTTAGAACATAAGTTAAGTGGCTCAGATCCATAGATGAAAATATGTTAGTGATAAAGACATGGGTTTTGATATTTTTCTATGCATTCATCAACTTGCAAATTTGGGAATGTCAAAGCCTAATCTCACACAAAAATTGACCTTAAAATTTTTGCTTATAGTAATAAAACATGTATTTATTATAGGAATACATGTACATGTATTATAGAGCATGTATCAATGTTTTTTTTTTTTACCAGATAAAGTCATATCATCTAAAGTTTACACATTATTGCCTACTAGATGGGCAAGATTCTGTACTCTAGTGATCCGAGTAATACCCCAAAAATTTGCAAGTTGTGTGGATCACTCCAAGCCCTGGTCAACTTGGCATCCCCAGCACTTGGCATCACACTTGGTCATAATAGTCATTTAAAAATTCACTGTTGAATAAAGTTTAAAATAAAATACACACAGTTACATGATAGATGGATTGAAATAATTTATATTTTCTTTTTAAAAGAGGCTAGAGAAGAGCAAAAATTACATTTCTAGATTGTCAGTGAAATGAAAACCGATGACTCGTCCAAAAGGAAATAGGTATTACAGCCTTCCAAAGCATATGTCTATATTTACATAAACATCATGAAATATTGTTATTTGGTCCAACATTTGAAATTATATCAAGCATATTTTTATATCTTCTTCCCTTTTCTCTCATAGTAATTATTTAACATCAGAATTATAATGTTTAAATAATTACATATTCTAATTACTTTAGGCAGTGAAAGATATTTATACCTTTTTAACAGCAAATGTTTAATTAGCATATTAATCAAAAAATGAATAATTTACAAGTTGACTAACAGATATGAATTATTCTAAAAGAGGCCTTGCCCATGAGGAGCTCAGAAAGTCTATCAATTTTTTGAGATGTTCGCAGGCATATAACCAAAAGCATTACTACCTATTTAATCAACTATTCAGAAAAATAAGATTAAGAATCTTAACGAATTAATGACATTTAAATTATCTCCCAGTTTTGTCCTTTGCCTCGAAGTCCTGATCTCTCATCTGGTCCTGTCTGAAACACAAAGCAAGAATGAGAAGCAATTAACTACAGATTGCCCTTGACGCCATGGCCTCAACAGCACCCAGACATGGTGAGAGAGTCAGGCTTCCTGCTCAACCTGGTGGAAACTGGCTTTGAGGGCTGAGTTGTACTCAAAATAAAGTTAGTTTGCTTAGTGCCTATGAAGCCTCACTCACACTCATAGGGTCTTGAGGATAGACATAACTGAGCATTAAATAGAATGCTTTCCTTCTGGATCAATGCCCAAAAGTACAGGGTCTTTTAAGACCAAAAGGACTGCTTCTCATCTCAAGACCTGTTTCTCTATTCTTAACACAATAGCTTACACCAAATAATTTACAAATAACCAAGGTGAATAGGCCACGGTCTTAGGGATAGGGAAGACTCTATCTCCTCTGTTCTCTGATTAATTTATTTAAATACCTCCTTTGTCCCTTCAACTCTGTCTTTGATACCAATACTTTATAATAGTTACTATAACTGCAGCTATATTACACCAAGGCACTGGTTATAAAGTGAAACTCAAGCAAATGGTCATTTTGTGATTTGCAGTGCATTATCTTTAATAATACAAAATGACTCCACGTCAGATAGCTTTGGGGAGAGTATTGCTCTAACCCTAGAATCACAGGGCTCTCCCAAGCCCTCCCTCTATCTGCTGACAGTCATGGCGAGGCCACTGGGTGTGGTCTCAGGAGGATGGTGGAGCAATGCCTGGTAATGGATTTTCTGCCAGTGTCGGAACAGGCTCCAGAGCTGTGAACGGCACCACCAAGGAATCCAGGCAGGATGACAGGAGAAAGAAGAGATAAGAAATGTAACACGGGGTGGATGTGAATACTCTTCCACCGGACATTTCCTTACTTTGTCATACATTTTGATCTCCTAATTTAATTAGAAACAGGAATGAATGAATTCCCAGTACAACTTTCCCCTTTTTTATCCAAAGAGATTTTTTTAACCTGTATTTTTATTTCCAACTCAAGTGTTTCAGAGTATGAAAACTGGCAATGAAAATCCCTTTGGAGTTTCCACAGAACAACCCACCAGCATTTCTTCCTGATAGGAGACCATGGCCACTGAGACCACTGACAAGTCTGGGTGGGTGCACGGTCAGGGTCTTTGTGTCCTCTGCTGCACCTTTGGACATCAGCGGGCCAAGAACTCCACCCCCTGATTATGATAAGTAAGGCCACCATTTGTTGAGCAGGGGTCCCCTGAGAAGTTATGGAGCTGAAAGGGGCAGACACAAACATACATCTAAATTTTCTTTGCCTGTATTTAATATAAGTGCAATGTATTCATAGGAATTTGAAGTAAGTGATAATTTTTATTAGTCAGTGGATTCTTACCCACGCATTAAAAAGAACTTGAATATCTATGAGATGGTTTAGTATGATGCCTATTAATCAATGTGTCAACAGATATCCAGTAGAAGATGTTTAATAGCAGTACATGTTTGAGCAGGAAATAGTGGATGAGGTAAATGAATAAATACTGAATAAAATCACAGACTTAAATTACAAAGAAATGAATGGCTATAAATGTTAGAGAGAGGATAGCTGTCAATCTTGTTTTTCGTAGGTTCCCTTATCCTTGTGGGTACTGGGAAGCTGAAGATGCCTTATCTCAGAGGTAGACCTCTGGGTAACACTTCCTGCAGGTTTGTATCTGTTGTAATCAGAACAGGATTACTGTGGAGCTGAAAACAAGGCTTTTAAAGCTTAGGGGGGAAACAAAGTGTGTTCATGAATTAATGCTTTCATTCTACGAATCTGTGAGGAGAGTGTAAATATGATAAAATGTTGAGGGCCACCACCAACGGGGTCACCAATGACCGTAGGAATGTGAGAAGGTCAGTGGGGCCCGTGCTGGGTGCAGTGGCTGAATGTGGAGAGATGACAGCAAGGGAGTCGGGGTGACCTGCCCCAGGAATTTGTTAAGTGGTTCAACCTGTCAGTCTTGTTTTTGACCTTCAAACCTCATGATACCTTGAAAATTAGTTCTAAATTATAACATGGGGTTAATCAAGTAGGCTGTGTGGGACTTGATTTTAAACATGTGAAAACATGAGTGAGTGTGTGTGGATGTGTTCCAAGGAGTGACTTTCTGCAATAAGTTACTATTATATTTAAAAATGTTTAACAAAATTTTCTCAAGGCATGCAAGTAATTAGCATAGACTAATTTTGAACTAAAGTAAGAGTCTACCCTTATTTTCACCTAAGTGTACCCAAGAGATGATGTTAAAACCAAGGCTCCATATAAGTTGAGATAAACGTTGCCTTCGCCTCAGACAAGTACATGGCAGCATCTGCTGTCCACCTTCCTTCCTCCTGGTTCCAGTCCCAGACCAGGTACTCAGAATGGACACCTAGCTGACTCCAGGTGTCTGGTCCTAGAACTAATGCCATTTACAACTGTAAGCTAACAATAAAATCCTAAGACCCAACTGATTGAATGGACCACCTCTTGGCCAAGGGGACCCAAGAGTAATTTTGGAGACTGAATTTCTAGCAGTGATGGGATGAGAGGTCAGACATGCCTGGTTCTACCCTCTCCCTTGCTAACCGCTTTCTCCCTAACACCAAATAGAAACCAGCCCTTTCAAAAGACTCCACCACTGACATCAACCAACCACCTGATGCTGACCCTCCCTTTTGAGGTTTCTGCAGAACAACCCACCGGCATTTCTTCCTGATAAGAGACCACTGGTCACTGAGTGGCTCTGACAAGTCCAGGTGGATGCACAGTAAGGGTCTTCGTGTCCTCTGCTGCACCTTTTGACATCAGAGGGCCAAGAACTACACCCCCGATCATGCTAAGGCCGCCATTTGTTGAACGTGGGTCCTCTGAAGAGGCATGAAGGTCAACAGCACAAACCTGTGGTTTTCCTCATAAATATGAATGACTCTACCTGTAGCCTATTGAATATGCATATTTGACCTCCTGTCTCAGCATGAATTCCCACGCCCTTTGCTTCTCCCTCCAAATGCCTGTTTCTGGCCTCTGATTTGAGGCTATGCTTCCCAGGCAGTCAGAATGGCCACCCCGCAGCCTGTAGCCCTTTATGAGAATAAGGCTCCCTTTTCCAAATTTAGGAACCTCATCATACCTCAGTTGACAGAACCAGCAAAGTCCCACTGAATGGGAAGCTTTGTGCTGAAATGGCGAGAACTCCTGGGAGTCACGTCTGTGCTTAGGACAAAGGCACCACTATGGACTGAATGCGTGTGTCCTTGAAAATAAATCCTCACTCTCAAAGTGATGGTGTTAGGAGGTGATGAAGGACTGTGAGAAATAAGGTGGATTTTTTCATAAGCTTCCTTGTCCATGATGCTTTGTTAAGGCAGCCTGCACTGAGACTGTGCTCATGAGGTGCTTGGGCGATTCCTCCAGCCATCACCTCCTGCCTCCTGCCACAGATGCTCCAGCCTTCTCATGAGGACGTGATCCTGCCTGGCTCACTGGGTGTCCAGCCTGTCCCAGTTTCCACAGAGCCCACGGTCCCAATACTGTGAGGTCTGGCCCTGTCCTCTGCAGGACACCTGCGGCTGGAGGCCGGCCTTGACATTGCTTAGCTCAAAGGCCCAAGTTTGCTTAGTCTTGGCCTGGACTTGCTTCTCTCTCTCTCTACCATGTAAGTTAATTTTGTTGGGCTCTTTTCCAGTGGACTCTGGAAGGACAGGCTTCCTCCCACTGTGCCTTAAACCCTGCAGCTAATGGTGGCTGCAGGTCCCTGTGCCCAGTGCTTCACGACGGGAAGGACATGGAGTCCCAGAGGAAGGGAAGAAGGGAGGCTCCACAATCCTGCCAAGAGTGGGTTCTTGGGGTAAAATAAAGTGATGCTTATACACATACATGAGACACACAGAGACACACACACACACCACCATACCACACACACCACATCACCATACCACATAAATCACCCACATCTCACACACACACACATACACACACACACCACTCACCACACACCGCACCACACACACACCACACTACACACATACCATATCACACAGACACTACACCATACCACACACACCCCAAACACACACATTACATACCACATATACCTCACATCACACTCACCGGTGACCACACCACACTGTACATGCTACACACAACACTACCATCCACACCACACCACACATACCACATACACCACACACCACACCACCATCCACACCACAGCACGCACACACACACACCACATGCACACCACACACACCACACCACTATACCACATGCACCACCCACATTACACACACACCACACACACTACTCATCACATACCGCACCACACCATACACACACCATACCACACAGATCACAGATACCATACTATACCATGCCACACACACTCCACAAACACACTAAATACCACACATACCTCACATCACACTCACCACAGAGACCACACACACCACCATCACACCACACACCACACCACCATTCATACCACACACACACCACATCGTACATGCCATACACACACTACATACCACACATATCTCACATCATACTCACTACAGAGACCACACACCACACTCACCACACACCACTCACCACACAACACAGCAACACCCCCACATGTATACCACACACACAAACAAAATATCACCCACTGCACATGTGCACTAACTTGAATACTGGAGATTTTTAGCCTTATGCTAGATTTTTCATCCAACTAATGTAAAATATGTATTTAGTAACCTGTATTTGCCACGCATTGAGCCAGGCTGGGAACGCAAAGTGGAAAGAGCAGAGCTGCTGTCTTCGGAAGCTCACAGGGCTCTGCACAGGACACACAGGCCAACTGCTGGTTACGGTGCATGATGAGAACACTCAGCACACAGGGCAGCCAGAGCCATTTTCCCTCGGGCTCCTATTATCCCTTAGAAATTGATTTCACAGAGGAAGTTCTTACCTTGTCCATGAATGAAAACTCTGACAGGCTCAAGAATTTTCTAATTATTGTCAGATAATTCAAAATGTTAGAGTCATTTTAAGGAAGGAAACACCGTCTTGATTCAGAAACTAGAAAGTACATTTCAATACATTAATCAACAAATGTGCCCTGTTCTTTCCATGGTGAGGCATCTCCAGGAGCCTGTGGAGCAGCCAGGGCTCACAGCAGAGGAGGGGCAGCTCCTGCCTCCTCTCACCTCCTTCCCTGCTCCACTCCTCCTCCACCTTTTCTGACTCTGTTGCAGGGAGGAATAGCTGTGAGGAAAGAGAGGTTTTAACTAACTGGTATTACTATAAAATGACTTCACACCCTTCTGTCTGGCCCACATTAAAATCTGGAACTTGTGAACCCTCAGTGGGTTCTTCAGAAGCCCCATGTACCTTGACATGGAAGAGCCCCTTTATTGTGGGTTCACTGACCCCTTCTCCAGTTCCTGCCAGCTCACTTTCTCCTTTGCTGAGGGCTAGTCTACACTCTGGGCAGTCCACCCATAAGCAAGGACCTGAGAGGGCTCCACACCAGATGGCTGGTACAGGGCTTTCATGTGGTCCATGAGGAACACTCACCCATTCCTTGAAGAAACTTTGACACAAGGGCTAATCTAGCCTGCCAGTTTCTCTCCCCATCTGAAGAATTAGCTGGCACAATTCAGGGACAGTTCACTGTGTCCCACAAGGTCTAGAGGGCACACTTCAATCTCTGCAGGTGGTCCTGTGAAAGCCCATCTCAATTAGGTGCAAGGTGAGAATTAAGAACCTCCTACCCTTGCCCTTAAAGGTGAGATTCACAGGATCCCAGCAGCTCTTTTCAACCACTCCTCTCCTCAACTTTTCCTATGCCGTTTGGGTGTTTTAGGGAGCATTCTATTTTAAATGTCTGAAAGTACTATCAATGTTCTATTTCAAAATTCATTTTGGTGGTTTTAACTAACTGTTATTGGTGCCTCAATTTTTTTTATTTGGTGCCTTGGTAAAAATTGCTAACATAATATCCTGTTATAAATATAATGTGAATGAATATACAAGATGTAATGGAAGGACAGAGGAAGGTAAGTGCTGGCGAGTTCATTTCCTCCCTCCAAAACTCTTTCCAGGTGCTAAAAAAAAGAAAAAAAAAAAACATCCTCAGGACATTTTGTTTTCTAGATATGCAACGTAACAGGAATAAATTCACCCACATTTCTAACACATGAAACTTTTGTTTTCAAGGAAGGTGTATCAACTGCACATTGTCAAGTCAGAAGTAAAGATGACCCTCATATTTTGGAATTTTGATGAGATATAGGAATAGGCAAAGGGAAACTCAATTAGTTCGGTAAGATTTTAATATAAATTAGATTTCATTATTTTTGAATTATCAGCAAATACATGGACAGTGTAAGTCAGTGAAACTAAATCTCTTTAGTTACAAAAAGAGACCCAAGCTATTTTAGTATAAAATAAATAAATAAGTAAATCATTTAGTGGCCCAAGGCAAAAAGTTTTGCGTATCTTCTGTATAGAAAAGGAATAATTTATAATGAAGAAAGCCTGATTTTGGCACTCTACTACAGAATTACATCTGTTTGACATACATTATGTTTTTGGACAGAATAGACAAAGTATAATATATGGCAATTTAACCAAACTTGTAAAGCAGAATAAATCATTCTCTTCCACTAGTAAAACTCAAAGAAGCCAGAATAGAATACCGCCAGATCTGCCTGCCACTTTTTTAACCAATGCATTTGGGAGAACATGACTTTCATTGTAAGATGTATTTAATTTCTACTCTATAATTTAGATCCCATAATGTTATCCTCCATCATTGATTACTTAACAACATGCTGTCTCTACAACTAATTTTAGGCAAAAAGTAAACTTAAAAGCTACATTCTACAATCCAGGGGGTGGAGGGGATGAATCAAATATATACATATTTAATCCTGAGGAATTCAAAAATATTTTGTCATTTAGAATATATTCAAATGTCTTTGCAATATGACCAGGCTCTATATAACTGTAATAACAAAAAGTTGTAAATCCTGCCCTTTCTGATCTTCAATTCTTGTTGGTTTTAAGATAAATAATTATTCAGGCTAGGTGTGGTGGCACACATCTGCAATCCCAGGTATTGGAGAGTCTGAGGCGGGAGGATTGCTTGAGCCCAGGAGCTGGAGGCTGCAGTGAGCTATGATCGCACCATTGCACTCCATTCTAGATGACAGTGAGACCTGATTCTAAAAGAAAGAGAGAGAGAAATAATGTGCTTGCTACCTTGCTAGATGGTGTCTTGTCATCTTGGACATACGTGGATCCCTTTGGCTCATTCTGCTATTCTGTCTCCTTGCTGATCTCTTGTGGAGGATGGAACTCCTAGAAGATCGGATGGCTTCCCCGACCAGAGAAAGTTGCTCCTCTCAGGGTCAACTTGTCTTTAAACCACTTTTTCCTCGTAGGTTCTGCTCACACTTCTTCTCTGCCCTTCGGCTGCAGGGTGCTCCACTATCCCTTCTGGGTTTTGTTGTTGTTGTTGCAGTTTATCCTACCAAGACCTATACAAATAGTTTCTTTATTAAATGCGCCTCAGATTATCTCAATTTGAAGGTTCCATTTTTCTCTTGCTAGGAGTCTGTTTGAAACTACGGATTTCTAAATCTCTGTGTATTTATGTAGATATACACGTACCCATACACCCTGTAATGGTTTAAACTGTGTTGTCTCCAAAAGATATGTCCTTGTCCCAACCCTGGGGACCTGTGAACATGGCATGATGCAGCCACAAGCCATGGAGCCCCTGAAGCCACTAGAAGCTGCAAGAGGCACGGAAGGACCCTCTCCTACAACATCTACAGGGAGCACAGCTTTGTTGAAGCCTTAACCTTAGACTTTTGCCTTTGAGAACCATGAGAGAATACATTTCTGGTCTCTTAAGCCACCTAGTTTAATGGTCATCCGTTTGTATAAACCACAGGAAACAAATATATGTCTATATCTACATCAGCATCTATACATTTGTTTATACAGGCATAGATAATTTCTATAAATACATAGTAAAATCTTGTAGTACATTTACTTCTGAGAGTGGGACAGATGCCCTTCATGTATTATTTCTGCAAAGGTACGTGTGTGTTTAGAATGTATTTATGTTGATAATTTAGGAAAAGAAATTATTAAAAATGGAATTAGAACATAAAACTTCCTTTAAAGAGTATTTCAGTTGAACGATGGTCACAGAACTCAACAAACTGAGTCTTTTCATGGCAATAAGTGTGACCCCTGGGCTGGGCATGGTGGTTTATGCTTATAATTCCACCATTTTGGAGAGCCAAGGCTGGAGGACTGCTTGAGGCCAGGAGTTTAAGACGAGCTTGGGCCACGTAGCTTGACCTCATTTCTAAGAACATAATAATAAATTAGCCAGGCATGGACACATGCCTGTAGTCCCAGCTTCTCAGGAGACTGAGGCTGGAGGGTCACTTGAGCCCAGGAATTCAAGACTACAGTGAGCTGTGATCCCACCACTGCACTCCAACCGGGGTGACAGAGTGAGACCCTGTCTCTAAAAAAGAAAAGAATGCCCCCTTTTTTAGTCCACAGTGAGTGGAGTACACGCACACCTCATTTTATTGCACTATGCCTTATTGTGCTTTACAGATACCATATTTTTTTCATAAAATGAAGATTTGTGGCAACCCTGCATCGAACAGTTATTGGCACCATTTTTCCAAGCACCACCCGTGCTTACATTTTATCTGTTTCACATTTTGGTAATTTTCAAAACATTGCCAATGTTTTTATTGTTATGATATCTGATATGGTCATCTCTAATCAGTGATATTTGATGGAATTATTGTAATTATTGTGGGACTCCATGACAACACCCATAAAATATGGCAAACTTAATCAATAAATGTGTGTGTTCTGACTGCTCCACTGACCAGCCTTTCCCCATCCCTCTCTCTCTCTCTTCCATCCCACCTATTTCTTAAGACGCAACAATATTAAAATTACACCAGTTGATAACTGAGCAATGGCCTCTATCTATTCAAGTGAAAGTAAGAATCTTACATCTCTCCTTTTAAATTAAAAGGTAGAAAAGGTTGGTGAAGCTTAGTAAGGAAAGCAGTCAAAAAGCTGAGATGGCCCAAAAGCTAGGCCCTTTGTGTCATGCAGTTAGGCAAGCTGAGAATGCAAAGGGGAAGTTATTGAAGGAAACTAGATGTGCAGCTCCAGTGAACACAAGATGAGAGGAAAAACAATCTGATTTCTGACTGGAGAAGGTTTTCATGGTCTGCATAGATCAAACTGCTACAACATTTGCTCGAGCCAAAGACCAGTTCAGAGCTTGGCTCTAACTGTCTTCAATTCTAGCAGAGATTGGTTCACGAGGTTTAAGAGCCATCTTCATAAAATAAACGTGCAACGTCACGCAGCAAGTGCTGATATAGAAGCTGCAACAAATTATTCAGAAGATCTAGCTAAGATATTCATGAAGGTGACTATGCTAGATGACAGATTTTCAACTTAGATAAAACAGCCTTCTGTTGAAAGAAAATGTCATCCAGAACTTTCATAGCTAGAGATAAGTCAATGTCTGTCTTCAAAGTGCCAAAGGACAGGGTGACTCTCTTGTTAGGGGCTAATGCAGTTGGTGACTTCAAGTTGAAGCCAAGATCATTTACCGCTCTAAAAATCCTAGAACCCTTTAGAATTATGCTAAATCGATTCTCCCTGTACTGTAAAAATGAACAACAAAGCTTGGATGACAGCACATCTGTTTACAGCATGCAACCATGAATACTTTAAGCCCACTGTTGAAATATACAGCTCAGGAAAAAAAAATCCTTTCAAAATATCACTGTTCATTGACAATACATCTGGTCACCCAAGAGCTCTGATGGAAATGTACAAGGAGATTCATGTTTTCATGCCCGCTAATGCAACATTCATCCTGCAGACATGGATCAAGGAGTAACTTTTAACTTTACTATTGAAAAATACATTTTCCAAGCTATACCTGCTGTAAATGGTGATTACCATTAAGAACATTGGTGATTCATGGGAAGAAGTCAAAATATCAACATTAAGGATCTGGAAAAAGTTAATTTTAATCCTCACAGATGAGTTTGAGGAGTTCAGGACTTTGGTGGAGGAATTAACTGCAGGTGTATGGGAGATAGCAAAAACAAAACAAAACAAAACAAAAAAACTAGAATTAGAAGGGAGCCTAAAGATGGGACGGAATTGCTGCAATTTCAAGACCAAACTTGAAGGGATGAGGAGTTACTTCTTATGAATGATCAAGGAACTGATTTCTTAACCAAACGCCACATGTTCTTAAAAGTGGGAGCTGAATGATGAAAATGCATGGACACATGATGGGGGAACAACACACAGTGGGGCATGTTGGAAGGGGAGCTGGGGAGGGAGAGCATCAGGAGGAATAGCTAAGGGTTGCTGGGCTTAATACCTAGGCGATGGGATGATCTGTGCAGCAAACCACCATGGCACACGTTTACCTATGGAACAAATCTGCACACGTACCCCTGAACTGAAAATAGAAGTTGAAGATTTCCTGTTCCCTCTGTTGTGTCTTGGAGTCTGGAATGATGAAGACCTTGTTCTCTGAGTCAGGCCCTTCCTCTTCATTATTTTAGAATTCTTCTGGACTCACCCCAACAATAGTTTCAATGTGTTCTGAGGATTGGTTGTTAGTCAGAATGAAAATAAGGCCCTTTGATAACAACATGGAAGTTAGAACTGGTGACATAGATCTGGAAGATAACTTGTCATATAACATGTTTGCTCTCATTTAACTATGAGTTTTATTTTCCTGTCACTTCTGGGATCAAGAAAATGATGTTCCAAAGAAATGACATTGCCACATTATTGGAGATCAGTTAGAGACCAATGTTGGATACTACTAATGAATTTTCAGTGGTTTGCTTTGTGAAGAAACTCAAATTCCCATCTGTGATACATTTTGGAATGAGTGGGTTTGATGCCAGCACATTGAAAGATATCCCTCAAAAAACAAAAGGACAAGAGTCATCAGCTCCCACACAAAAAATGTGAACCTAATTTTAGCAGTGTTAATAAGGAGCAACTATCCATGAGTCACTGTATCAACAATGCCTGTGTTAGAACATTCTCTCTTACCTAAGGCACAGGGGTAAGTGGTACGTACTTGTCCGGGACCAGTGTCATTAATACTGTTGTTGGTTGTATGTGTCCATAGATGAGTAGCAGTATCTGTTACCAGTTTCACTCCCTTTTGGAGTTTTGGATAACATATCTATGCTGTGATGTTTACACTTGTTAATGAATTAATTTTAAGTAAAATTGCCATCGTAACTTTGTATGTGAAATAAAGTTCATACATAATAAAGCTTGCCTATAAAAAATAAAAATAAGATGCAAGTTTTTTTAAACAAGAAAGTTGTTTCTTGAGATGGAATCTATGGAATCTACACCTGGTGAAGCTGCCATGAACATTGTTGAAACGACAACAAAGGATTTAGAATAGTCCATAAACTGAGTTGATAAGCAGTTGTCAGGGTTTGAGAGGACTGACTCCAATTTTGAAAGAAATTCTACTGGGGGTAAAAATGCTACCAAATGGCGTGACATGCTACAGAGAAATATTCTGTGAAAAGAAGAGTCATGAATGCAGCAAACTTCATTGTTTCATTTCAGCAACTGTCACAGCCACCCCAACCTTCAGTAACCACCACCCTGGCCAGTCAGCAGCCATCAACATTTGAGGCAACACCCTCCACCAGCAAAAGTATTAGATTAGAATATATTATAGGCTCGGATGATCATTAACAGTTTTTAGCAATAAAGTATTTTAAGTTAAGGTATGTACTTTTTTTAGACATAATTTCATTGCACACGTAAAGTACAACATAGCGTAAGTATAAATTGTATATACACTCAGAAGCCAAAATATATCCAGCCATGTGACTCTCTTCATTGTAATACTCACTTTATTGCAGTAGTCTGGAACAGACCTGTAATAGCTTCAAAGAACTCCTGTAAATGGGAATTGAATAGGAAATGTGTATTTTTTTCTTTTCTTTCTCCTGTGTATTATTTTTAGGACCACCCTTCTCTGACCTTCACAAATATGGTTCAGGTCCTGAAGTAAAGAGGTCCTACAAAGCTACATTCTTAGAAACATCTGCATTTCAAACAAGACAAACCAATAAAGAGAAAGCAGATATTTTTGTATCATGACATACCAAAGAAATTCATGTAAATTATTATCCATTAGCCATATTAAACACAACGCTGTGGTTGTACGTCTCTATTATTCTTCCCAATTTTTATTCTAAATCAGTGCAAGCATCTGAATTATTGAAGAGTCAGTATTCTTTGCTTTGTGGTTCTACATGTATTATGGGTCTTCTTCACAAAAACTGTCTTGTGCAATTTTGCAGCAGACTATAATTTAGGGAGCATTAGAAGGAAGTCCAACATTTATACAAAAAATGAACACCATTTTGTTCAGTAGGAAATAGCCTGGCATATTGTAGACACTTCTGTTTACTTACATATAATAGCCAATTCTAAACAGAAAGTAAAATGTTGTAGAGAAGAGAATTGCACAAGAGTGTTTTTCTGTTCTTTTACCTGAAAATCATGCTAACATCTCGAGACACTTAATCTTCCCCATGCATCCTCTTTTTTCAAAACAATATTTTTTACATTTTTATTTTACGTTATGTTAAATGGAAAGACTTTATTTCAGTCTATATTGAGAGAAAATTCACTTTGTGCTAATGGTGCAAGGAGGAGAATATTGGTGGTATAAGTTTAAATGCAGTTGTTATTGGAGATTATTTTTTACAAGTTTGTTAACACGTTAGGAAAACCGTAGCTCTTTTCTGTAAGCTGCCAAATGTGGAGCTGAGGGAAAATCAGTTTTCTGGGTGTGTTTTCCAACATTACATTAAACACTATCTTTTTAAAAAATTTGGTTGTTTTTCTTTTGGTAGTAGTTTCATATTGTTTTAATTTTTCAGCAGGATTTACATTATTTTAACTTATTCACTCATTCCTTTTTTTCTGTTATTGAGTTTTCTTTTGTTTGTTTTTGAGATAGAGTCTTACCCTGTCACCCAGGTTGGAGTGCAATGGCGCAATCTCGGATCACTGCAACCACCGCCTCCCAGATTCAAGTGGTTCTCCTGCCTCAGCCTCCCGAGTAGCTGGGATTATAGGCACACCACCATGCCCAGCTACTTTTTTGTATCTTTAGTAGAGACAGGGTTTCACCACATTGGTCGGGCTGGTCTCGAACTCCTGACCTTGTGATCCGCTCGCCCCCAGAGGCCTCCCAAAGTGCTGGGATTACAGGTGTGAGCCACCACTCCCGGCCCTCATTCATCTTTCTTTTAATTATCGCTGATGTGCAGTGTCTCTGTCAGATACTGAGGGGAACGTAGTGAGAATGAGATGACAACACAAGGCGTTGTCATCACCAAATGCACTTCTGAGTCTTTCTTGCCACAGCACACAGGTGGAGGAGCTGTCTGAGCACCGGCACCTCACGAGCCGTCAAGCAGATCTTTTGCTATCAGCAAGAACTCTACCTGCTTTCAGGCCCAAGGATTTTAATGTTTCCAGCAAATTAAGCATTACTTTTTTTTCCTCCGCATAAGGTTATAGATTCCTCAGCCAAAGTAAAACTCCAGCAGTGATAGATAGGATCTGTTCCTACTATAGGCCTGCTTTTTAAAATAAACTTTTCATTTTGGCACAATTTTAGATTTGTAGAAAAATAATGGAAACAGAATAGAGTTCCCCTATGCTCTGTACCCAGTGTTCCCTAACTTCCGTGAACAGGCGGCACGTGGCCCAATAAATAAGCCAACATTGGTCCATTGTTATTAGTTAAAATCCATGGTTTACTTGTATTTCTTGTTGGTTTGTTTGTTTATTTTGTGTTATACTTGCCTTTCTTTTTTCCGTTCCAGGTTCCCATCCACGTCCCATCCAGGACACTGCCTTTTATATTTTGTTGTCATGTCTCCTTCAGCTCCTGAAGGCGATGGCAATTTCTCAAGCATTCTTGCTTTTGAAGACCCTGACAATTTTATGTGCTACTGGCTGACTATTTTGTAGGGTGTTTCATAATTGAGATTTGTCTGATGTTTTTGTCAGAGATTGGACTGTGGGTTTTGGGGAGGAGGCCCACAGAGGCGAGGGGCCATGGTCCTCACATCCCGGTCTGTCACTGTGGGTACTCGCCGTCTTCACCTGGTGGAGGAGGGAGGTCCTCTTTCTCCTCTGTAAACTCACTCCTTTGTTCCCCTTTCCACATAGTAGTTTTTGGAAAGAAGTCACTATGAGCATCAACCTGGGCTTTAATCTCAGTTCTGGAATCTGCCAGCTGTCAAATATTTTAAACTCTCTGAACCCATACTTTCCACCTGTAAAACAGGGATGAAATGGCTGCCTCGAAGAGTGGTTGTGGTTATGAGAAATTACTTATTCTCCAGTGTTTCATGAACAGTAATTCTCCCTGTTGATCTTCTATGTAATAATGTGTGCTATGCAAATAAGTCTCTTTCTTATTTCCTACAAACAAGTCGTAAAATCAAATATTTAAGTGTTGTACTAAGTCACAGGTATTTCTTGATAGTTGCTTATTCTTTAATACAATGTTATGTATCTTTTTAAAGATGATTCATTAGGACCTGATTATGCTTTGGTTTTCACTTCACTAAACCCGTCATATTTTACATGTGGATAACAACTCACCTGTTTTTCTTCCTAATTACTGCCCTCCTTAGATAAACTTATTAAGTGCCAATTATATTACAGGTGCTAAATCTTGTCTTTATTCTTCACAACAAACTGTGTTATAAGGAGTTACTTTCATTCATTCATACTGAACTTAGATTCAGAGAGAAAAACACTTGTTCAAAGCTCTAGAAATAGCAAGTAGGAGACCTGCATTTCAGAGTTGGATTTAATGCTTGAACTCATTCTTGTTGGATTTAATGCTTGAACTCATCCTTGTTGGATTTAATGCTTGAATTCATTTCACAGAGCATCACACCACATCAATAGCCTGTGGTCTGGTGTTAGTTCGGGTTTTCACCTTTATACCTCCTTCATCCTATGGGTCTGTGGTGTCTTTCCCTATGTGAGATGTGCAGTATTTATTGAGAACACAGCCACTTTCCACCAGAGAAGGTGATTTTTTTTTTTTTTTTTTTGAGACAGAGTTTCACTCTTGTTTCCCAGGCTGGAGTGCAATGACACGATCTTGGTTCACCACAACACCTGCCTCCCAGGTTCAAGTGATTCTCCTGCATCAGCTTCTCGAGTAGCTGGGATTACAGGCATGTATCACCATGCCCCAACTAATTTTATATTTTTATTGGAGACAGGGTTTCTTCACATTGGTCAGGCTGGTCTCAAATTCCCGACCTCAGGTGATTGAGCAGTCTCGGCCTCCCAAAGTGCTGGGATTACAGGTGTGAGCCACCACACCCAGCCTGGTGATTATTTTTCTGCAGAGAAAAAAATTATTTTACTTTTCTTTTGTTCACTTTGCCTGCTGTGGGAAAATACTCCCTGAAGTCTCTCTTAAACTTTATATTTGAATACCCAAAATATTAATTGAGAATAAGCAAAAAAAAAAAAAACTAGTTTAGTCTATTTTTCTTTCAGATCAGTAACAGCACAAAAGGAAACCTACAGAGGTTACAGAAATGTTCACTTAGATAACATTTAGACTTATTATTGAACATTGGTCTTTCAGTGTACACTCTTACGCTTACTATAAATTTTATATCAAGAGAAAATTAGTTTTACACATTAAAATAGTATGTAATGAAAGATTTATGTAAGTAGGATCTGAAAAAGTAATATCAATACATTTGACCAAAGTGTATTTAATTTATTTGGTAAACATAGAAATTAATTTGACCAAACATCTACTTCTATAAATAAGAGCAAGAAGTAGGAAACCTCATTGCTAAATTAAGTTGCTATCACGTTGCATGCAGCTATAATCACATTGGGATGTAGTGTGCTCTGTAGCAAATACATAGCACAAATAAGGTTTGGTTGCATACTATACAGGACCATCTATTTAAGTGAATTTCATTTTTTAATGGTTTACTCTGCTTTGAAAAGTATAATATAATAATTATGTTATTCTTTTCCATACTTATTGGTAATGGGACTATTGTAGTAAAGTATCTTGAAGAAAAGTATATCTCATAAACATAAGCTGCCCGGAGATATACAAGAGAAAGTCACTGTATCAATTAATCAAATCATTCCATTAAGACTAAGACTGGCAAAGGTGAATTTTTAAAACTAGTTTACTAATTTACTTAGACCCACATTTGACACTGAGACAAGAGTTTGAAGCACCATTTTATCACTCGTTAGGGATTGCTACTATCCGTATTCACCAGATCAAAGATTCCCCTCCATTCTCCAACAAACATACTCAGAAATTGGGTGTCAGTGTGTCCCCCAGGAAGATTGAGAAGGCCGAACCAGGGAGCTAGCAGGACCCTCACAGGAGCCAGAATATGTCCACGGAGATAGGTGGGGCCAGGGCAGGGCGGAAAAGCCCATTCTTAAAGCCAACCTGGGAGTCTGGAATTAGGGCATCAATCTATACCAAGAGCATATTCAGGAACAGAAGGTTATGAGTCAGAATCACGCTGTCGAAATGGTATCCAGGCATACATAAAGAGCAAAAGCAAGGAAAGAAACAGGTTAAGGATTACTCAGAAAACCAGAAACCAGAGGGGTATAAATCCCAAACGCCGCAATGCAAGCATTTGATATGATATTCTCATAAACACTTAGAGGATATTTACAAAAATTCATACAGAAGCTTTAAAGGAAAATTAGAAATTATTGCTACAAATTTAAGACAACCAAAAAAATTACCTTTGGTCCTTTCTTCACACATAAAAGTAAATCATAGTGGATCTTAAACCTAAATGTAAAAGCGAAAATCTATATAACTTCTAGAAGAAAACAGAAGAGCTTTTTATTTTTACTTAGAAGGAACAAATATTTAAGAGGTAAAATATGAAAAACAGGAATCAAGAAAGGAAAAACTGATTAGACTTTATCAGAAATGTCTGAATACTTGATATTCAAAAAAATCATGTAAAAATAAAAATGCAAGCCACAGAATGGGAAAAAGTATTCACAATACATATACTTGACGAAGAACTTACAGCCAGAATATAAAGAACCCTTACAATACAATAAGAAGACAAGCAATCCAACTTAAAAATCCGCAAAAGAGGCCAGTCCCGGTGGCTCATGCCTGTAATTCCAGCACTTTGGGAGGCCGGGGCGAGCGGATCACTTGAGGTCAGGAGCTTGAGACCAGCCTGGCCAGCATGGTGATACACTTTCTCTACGAAAAATACAAAAATTAACCAGGCATAGTGGAGCATGCCTGTAATCCCAGCTACTCGGGAGACTGAGGCAGGAGAATCCCTTGAACCTGGGAGGCAGACATTGCAAAAGGAGTCCGACACAAAAGAGTAATGAAATAATTTTATTCATAGGAAATTTCCAACTTCACATGGTAATCTACAATGGCAGAAAGCATTTCTCCTGGGTCTTGAATGATTAGGACTTCAGTGGAATCGGAGACTTGCTAGGGTAGAAAAATTAACATGAGCACAGTTAAAGATTCCAGATTCACTTGTTTGAGAATATTTCTCGTGACTTTGGCTGTGTGCAATACTGCGGTTCATAAAAATAAAGCTGGAAAGAGAATTCTGGATGAGTTGAAAGAGGATTTTGAATTTAACAATGGCACATGTATTTATTCTTGAAGTGACTGGCATTATCGGTTTTAGAAGAAGGGAAACACTGTGGATCTTTGCAACCAATTTTTTTATATTCACAAGGACATTTTTGTATTATAACTCATATGAGCAATCCATTGCCATCCTAATGTTTTTTGTATTTAACCAATAACAAATATATCCATTAAAGTCTTTTAGAGCACCCAAATTGTGCTGCTGAAGTAGAGCACAGAATAAAACTATAGGAGGGTTTTCAGTAGTGTGTGTAACACAAACATTCATTGACGCTAGACATAAAGTAAAAGATGGGTTCCACACCTGATCCAGGCTGGTACGCTAAGATGAAATCAATGGCTTGAGTGAATTTGTGTTAACAATCATATCCCTTTTATATTAAAGGGTGTTTGATTAAATGACTGTCATGATATTCTTTCCCGTGAATTAATGTAAACACTAACTCAGCATATTCTAGATGCCAAATACTATACTTGACTCTGTTTTATAAGACTTGACTTTAACTGCTTCATGGAAATAATGTTTAAACTTCTCAGGATATATTACTATCCTTTTCTGAGATAAAATGTACTCTCTGGGACAGGTTCAGTATATGGAAAATACTTAAATATTCATTAATTTCCTTGTGTCTACCATGTTGTAGAAGACGACTTAAACCTCAGAAAGATTATGTCGAAAATTTTTTCAGACTAGGAATGTGCATTATCAAAAGGATAAAATAAACAGAGTAGGCAACATAATCTATTTTCGGAAGTGTAGCAATGGAAAACTCAATTCTTCCCACAACTTTCCACCGAAGATTATAAATATGATTCTCTTTCCTCTTTAAATCAGCAAGCAAGCGCTCTGTCACCATGGCTATTCCCTCTGTCTTCCATTTAGATGTCATTCAGTTATAAATAGTTAAGGTAAAAATACACAAAAAGAGTTGTTCAACAGCGACTTAAACTCTACGTTTATGGGTAAGTATAATCCCATGCACATATAAATATAAATGTAGAAACATCTCTGCCAATGTAACCTAAATACATATTAAAGCATCTCATTTCTACATTGTCAACATAGTAATACAGCTTATTAAAAGGTTTTAAACCTTACTGATCTTTCTTTGAAACAAATATGAAGCAAACATTATATTATTAAACTCATTAATTCCAAAAATCATCCTGTCTGTATGGACTGCTGCCCTGAAATTCTCCAGCTATTGCCCCTAGGAAGCATATTCGCATAACAAGGTGACACTTAGGAACCCACCACATAATGTTAGCAGTATTAGTGCAACCACAAACGTAGCAGCCGTTATCTCAGGGTTGGTACATTTTCTGTTGTTGTTGTTCATTCCATGTAATTTCTCCCTACAGTGTAATAGAAAAACTCAGTATTTCAATGAACCTGATCTTCTTGCCAAATTAACTCCTTTCTTTCTCAAACAGTGCTTACTCAGTAGTTAAATTATAGGGAATTCAGTCTCTAACTAGCAGAAAAACAAACCGTGAGAGGATAATTCAAGTTTGATGTTCTCATTGGCTTCACTGCAATTTCTGAGAAGATCTACTCACCCATCGAGGCACTGCATAAAAATGAGTGCCCAGTGAGGGCAGTAAGAACCCCACATACTGAAGAATGGCAGGAGGAGCCTCGTATTCCTTATGTGGGATATCCCCTTGTTTCTCCTTGGAGTTCATCAAAATGCTGCCTTCTCCATATTGTGGCTCATACTTGACCTATCTCTCCTGCTCAGGACTCACCACCTGGCGTGGCTCATCTACTTGACCTATCTCTCCTGCTTAGGACTCACCACCTGGCGTGGCTCATCTATCTTCCTGTATTGCCTTTAGCTCCTTCTTCCTTTACTCTATTTTCCTCTCTGTGGTTATTTTCTACTTAAAACATCATTTTCACTTCTCACTTTGCTGTTGAAATAACTAACTTCAAGTACCAAATTGTCCATAATGTTAGAGCTGGCCAATGTAAACCACCCAAAACCCCAGGCTTACTAAATCAGTTCTTAGAAACTGCTCCAATTCATCTTCTTCTGGGCCAAAGTGCTTCCTCAAACCATTTAAATCTATTTTTAGTTCCACAGTAAGCTTTCACATTTAGTTTACGTTACTAAATCATATTTGATATTTTAAGAATGTATTAACATTTTATGTCACACAGTTCAAATTTCTACTAAATAATCAGTCATTCAATGTCAAGAAATATAGCCTCAAAAAATGATCTGATCCTCTGGTTTTCGAGTCTAAGTTTTACTGGCTATCAAACAGATTGGCTTGCTTTTAAGTAAGTCAGGCAGACACCCAAATGGGCTTCGTGTTTAGACATGTAAAAATGATGACTCAGTGGATGCCCCATTGTATCTGGTAATTTAGGAATCTAGGAAACTGCTAAAATATAAGGCACCCTCTGGGAAAGTCACACAGTACTCATTTGTACTCCATTATCAGTCATCTAAGGAAGTATCTGTGATCTCCAAAATAAAGAATATAGGAAAATATTGTTCATGGCTACTTATTTATGGATAATTTTTGTTGTTCTCCATGCCAACATAGTGAGACAAAATATTATATATATAAAATCTTCATATATATATATAAAATCTTCATATATATATAAACTCTTCATTATATATATAAAATCTTCATATATATATAAAATCTTCATATATATATCAGAAGATTGGCTCTGGATCTGCCAACCTTTGTAAATAACTTTATCAAACAGAGTTCAATGCAGTAATCAGACACACACTGGATATTCTTGGCAAAAAAAAAAAAGGTTTTTTGAACATAATTGGGTAGACTTGAGCAATTGAAATTAAAAAGACATCAGTTGAATGATTGCTTTTGCAAGGGTGTCCAATCTTTTGGCTTCCCTAGGCTACACTGGAAAAAGAATTGTCTTGGGCCACACAAGAGATGATCTAAGGACAATTATCTTCGTTTTAAAGATTCAGGAACTTAGAAGAATGATAAAGTTTTGAGCTGTAAAGTAGCTGAGCAAGCTAAAAGCCATTCTAAGTTCAATGTTGTTTTCACATAAATGAACTTCTGATAGTATTGTCATTACTAGTGCATATCCACTGCTCCATTTGCGTAACCCCAGGAATTTGTCAGAACAAACAAGAACTACTGGAAGTAAGAATGGCATAGTCATCAGGTTTCATTAAAAGAGCACAATTATGCTTGTTCAAGTTCACTTGGTATCCTCCTCATGTTCTTCACTCTGGTAACAATCTTCAGCTTCTGGGCCACAGGGCTGACTAGCTACACGCAGAAAACTGAGAATGGACCCCTTCCTTCCACCTGATACAAAAATTAACTCAAGATGGATTAAAGACTTAAATGTAAAACCCCAAAACATAAAAACCCTAGAAGAAAACCTAGGCAATACCATTCAGGACATAGGCATGGGCAAAGACTTTATGACAAAAATGCCAAAAGCAATTGTAACAAAAGTGAAAATTGACAAATGGGATCTAATTAAACTAAAGAGCTTCTGCACAGCAAAAGAAACTATCATCAGAGTGAATAGGCAACTTACAGAATGGGAGAAAATTTTTGCAATCTGCCCATCTGACAAAGGTCTAATATCCAAAATCTACAAAGAACTTAAACAAATTTACAAGAAAAAAAAATAACCCCATCACAAAATGGGCAAAGGATATGAACAGACACTTATCAAAAGAAGACATTTATGTGGCCAACAAATGTGAAAAAAAGCTCAGCATTACTGATCATTAGAGAAATGCAAATCAAAACCACACTGAGATATCATTTCACACCAGCCAGAATGGCGATTATTAAAAAGTCGAGAAACAATAGATGCTGGCAAGGATGTGGAGCAATAGGAATGCTTTTACACTGTTGGTGGAAATGTAAATTAGTTCAACCATTGTGGAAGACAGTGTGGTGATTCCTCAAGGATCTAGAACCAGAAATACCATTTGACCCAGCAATCTTATTACTGGGTCAAATTTATTTACCCAAAAGTATGTAAATCATTCTACTATAAAGACACATGCAAACATATGTTTATTGCAGCACTATTTACAATAGCAAAGACATGGGACCAACCCAAATGCCCATCAATGATAAACTGGATAAAGAAAATATGGTATATACACCATGGAATACTATGCAGCCACAAAAAGGAATGAGATTATGTCATTTGCAGGGACATGGATGAAGCTGGAAGCCATCATCTTCAGCAAACTAACACAGGAACAGAAAACTAAACACCACATGTTCTCACTCATAAGTGGGAGATGAACAATGAGAACACATGGACACAGGGGGAGGAACAACACAGACTGGGGCCAGTCGGGGGGTGGGGAGCAAGAAGAGGGAGAGCATTAGGACAAATAGCTAATGCATGCAGGCCTTAAAACCTAGCGGACAGATTGATAGGTGCAACAAACCACCATGGCACACATATACCTATGTAACAAACCTACACGTTCTGCACTTGTATCCTGAAACTTAAAGTAACATTAAAATAATAATAATAATAAAGAACTACCAGAGACTGGGCAATTTATAAAGAAAAGAGGTTTAATTGACTTATAGTTCCACAGGCTGTACAAGAGGCGTGGCTGGGGAGCCCATGTAGGTCAGGAAACTTACAATCATGGCAGGAGGATGAAGGAGAAGAAAGCAAATCTTCACATGGCGGTAGAAGAGACAGAGCAAAGGGGGAAGCACCACACACTTTCAAAAAACCGGATTTCCTGAGAACTCACTCACTATCAGGAGAACAGCAAGGGAAAAATCTGACCCAATGATCCAATCACTTCCCACCAGGTCCCTCTCACAACACTGGGGATTACAATTTCACATGAGATTTGGGTGGGGACAGTGTCAAACAGTATCAGGTTCTATAGAGTCTATATTGCTACATTGTTTCACAAGTGTCCACATACTGCACAGAACTATTAGAAAATGAGGGTATGGGAGGATCTCCTTTTTTTGAGACTGAATGTAAGTGTGCCATTGTGTCTATATGCCACACTTTCTTTTTATTCATCCATTGATGGACACTTAGGTTGATTTCATGACTTGGCTGTTGTGAGTAATGACACAATGAACATAGGATATTTCTTTGGCATATTGATTTTGTTTCCTTTGAATATATACCAAAAAGTGAGATTGCTGGATCATATGGTAGTTTCATGCTTTTAATTTCTTGAGGGAGCCCCATACTGTTTCCCATCATGGCTGTGCTAATTTATGTTCCAACCAAGAGTGTACATAGGTTCCCCTTCTTCCACTTTCTTGCCAACACTTGTTATCTTCCATCTTTTCGGTAATAGCCATTCTAACAGGCATGAGTCATTTGTAGCGACATGGTAATTCTTGAGGACATTATGTTAAATGAAGTAAGTCAGGCACAGAAGACAAATACTGCATGATGTCACTTATATGTGGTATCTAAGTCAAATTCACACTAGCAGAGGGTACATGGTGGATACCTGAGGCTGGGGAGCAGTGAAGAGCTGGAGTGGGGGGATATTGATCAGAGAGTATAAAGTCTTAGTAAGACAGGAGGAATAAGTTCAGAAGATCTATTGTACCACGTGGTGACTAGAGTTAATAACATTGTGTGATATACTTGAAAAATGCTAAGAGAGTGGATTTTAGGTGTTTTCACCACAAAATAAATGTATGTAAGAAAATAATGCACACAAGTTCCCTTGATGTAGACATTCCATAAGGTATACATGTGCTAAAGCATCATGTCACATATCACAATACTCAATTTTTATTTGCTGATTAAAATTTTTAAAAAGTATTTTTAAAAAGCAAGCTTAATATTTTTTTCTTGACGAACTGGTTGCAAAAGTCTTTCCATGAAGCCATAGTATGGATTGAGGGAGAGATCCCAGTATAGCATAGCTCTCTCTCCTTCATAATGTCAGTTGGATTTTGTCTGAGGCAGTTGAGGACTTATTCTCTGAGACTTGTAGGTAACATTGTCCTCACTGGAATTAGGGAGGCTATTTCAATAGCAATACTGTGAGTGGCTTAGGACCTACAGAAGATGAATACTGCGGTGCTTCCGAGGGCACTGCTTTTCTACTCACGGATGTATTTCTTACTACCTTTGTGAAAGAAATGCTGCCTGTATCCTCTCAGGGCCATAGTTACTGGGTGCATGCAGAATCTCACCTATTTCCTGAAAGCTTTGTGTTTATTACTCCACAATAAAGCAAGGATATCTGACATCTTGACCTCACAAAAATGTGTCACCTGAGAGTCTAGATTTCAACCAAAAAGTGAGAACATGTTTGAACTTGCACATTGAAACTCTTGTCTCTAATAAAAACATCTTTGTTTATAAATTCACCTAATCTGAAATCATGTTTCTTGTTCATTGGTATAGAACACTTGGAGCCCACTGGTATACATATTCCCCAAGTTCCTCTGTGTGTGTGTGTGCGTGTGTGTGTGTGTGCATGTGTGTGTGTGTGCATGCATGTGTGTGTGTCCTTTTTACATACAAGGAAACATTGGTATTGGTATCATATAATATTTTATGACAGAGGGAGAGAGAGAGAGAGAGAGAGAGAGGAAGACTTGGTTTTAGCTTTCTTCCTTTCTGGGTCAGAAGTTGTGTTTATTTTCTAGGGTCATGCTGAGATCTGACAGTATTTACAAATGTGGAGCAAAAGAGAGGAGAAAAAGATATTGCAGAAAGAGAATTGTTACTCTTTTCATGATAATTACCCCAGGTGAGGTATATATGGCCTCATTATATGGCCTCCAAGTAATATGAGAGAATTCATTAGACAGAGAAAGAGAATTGGCTTCCACTAGCAAGGGATAATCATTGAGAGTGGATGTTAAGGGTACTCTGAATTGTCTAAATCGATTTAATTGAGTTTGTCCAATTTTCAGTTTCCCACTTGTTTTTATTCAATGCCTAGAGCTGCACACACATGGTATAATGATGTTGTGAAATCAACTTCTCTTGTCATGCAGCACCCAACTCACTCACCACATTTGTGGAATGAGCGTTGGACAAGTTGATCTCTAAACTCCACAAACACACTATTATATGTGCACAAACTAAACTATAAAGGCTCAAAATCATATGGCATTTAAACAAAAATCTACTCCTTGGAAGTCTTCGCTGAGATAAGAGTGTTTCATTTATCTGTTTTGAAAGTATTTATTTACCACTTATTGCTTATAATGAACTCTATGTAACATGCTATTTTATCCATTATTTTCAGAGGCCTGTGGAACTGTATCTATTATATCTCAGAACACTAGAAAAACATAGAGCAGCAAAACAATTTTAGCAAAAATAATTCAATTTGAAGCAGATGAATAAAACATGAAAGTGTCACACTAGATGCAAATCACCAAGTTAGGCTGATACAGCCTTCAATTGATCATATCTATCAAGGGTGCTCAGAGAAGGTAAAGTAAGATCTAAAATTAATATTTGCTAGACAGCTTTGCTTTATATTTTTGCAAGTTCCCTTATGTCAAAATGCCATGTTAAAGAAATGCATTTTATATTACATTTCAGAAATCACCATATAAATGTTGGCCTTTTATTGAAATATGAATTGTTTTTATATGCTTCTGAAGCTTAGATAAAAATTGCTTTAAAGTATTGGAAGATATAATTTTAAAATTGTTGCAAAATAGCTAAAAATAATATCTCCTATCACCCTTTTCACCTATCTCCCTTCCTCACTCCATGGCCTTAAGAGACATTCTACTCCACCTGATGAGTTAATTTTCTGTAGGGGACATATCATTTCTCTACAGGAGAATCTCTTGCTTATTTCAAATGTAGCATTAAGAAGCTCAGTATTAAATAATGAGTTGTAAGCTTAGGATCCAAAGACAAACTGGAATTTAGATTTATAAAGAATGATCACTATATTTAGAAAGTCTAATTTCAGCAAAATCAAGGAATATTATTTAGTTAAAAGATACCGTGCTCCCAGAGACAGGACATAAACAATAAATCTTTCTTAATAAAGACCCCACATGCTATGTAATTCTCACGTGATTAATCTTTGAGACCCCTAAAAAACTTTTAGAGATATTTTGAGGATTTAAAAGATATATTTAACTAAGACTACTATTGTAATTATAGCTTGGCACTTTATGTAATCAACATATTCTAGGTTAAAATGGATTTGAGGATTAAAAATTTAAAAAGCGAAGTTCCCCACCTTTCTCCTACTGTGTTCCGACATGATTAACAAACCAGCATTTCCTTTCAGAACATCACACGAAGACTATTTGACTTAGAAAAGTTTGTCCTTATTATTCCTCATAGAATCATTATTTTGAAAATGGCATGTTTATATATTTTCTTAAGAGATCTTCCATTCAATAATGCCTGATGGTTTGGTAATATAAATTAAATATCCCACAATTATATTTTGGTCTTTTTTGGTAACAAAAATATAGAAGAAAATCAATAATAGCATTGCAGTGTTAGAAGGGGGTTAATGTTTGCTAAATCAGTACTATTTTTCTTTTGGAGATAATATAATGCTGTCTATATTTGGCTAAAAATTAAAATATCAAAACTGTAAAATAGGACATCACCATCACCTTAAACAACTATTAGTAAATTTCAGGTGACAATAGTAAATATTTATGATAAAAATTACAAAGAAAGTTAGAGGTAAGAAGGTCTAATAGTAAATGTTTAACCAGGTGCACTTTAGGAAGCTGTATGGAATTAATTGGATGGGTCTATTGTATTTATAATATAAAAAATAGACACTTTTGAAAACAGAAGGCCAGCATGCTAACAAAATACAGCATAATGCTTCCTAAAGTGTTCTGACTTCCTTCTGTGAAGGAATCTGCATGTATGGTATAGCTGCATGTGTGGTACAGCTGCATGTCTGGTATACCTCCATGTGTACAGTTAAGCTGCATGTGTGGCATAGCAGTATTTGGGGTACAGCGGCATGTCTGGCATACCTGCATTTGTGCAGTTAAGCTGCATGTGTGGTATAGCTGCATGTGTGGCATAGCTGCATGTATGGCACAGCTGCATGTCTGGTACATCTGCATGTGTGCAGTTAAGCTGTATGTGTGATATGGGTGCATGTGTGGTACAGCTGCATGTCTGGTATACCTGCATGTGTGCAGTTAAGCTGCATGTGTGATATGGGTGCATGTGTTGTACAGCTGCGTGTCTGGTATACCTGGATTTTTGCAGTTAAGCTGCATGTGTGATGCAGCTATATGTGTGGTGCAGCTACATGTCTGGTATACCCGCATGTGTTTGGTTAAGCTGCATGTGTGATACAGCTGCATGTATGGCACAGCTGCATGTGCAGTATAGATGTTGCCACCTCAGGCGTTTGTGTCTGCTCATGCTACAAAGCTGAGGAAGCAAAAAGTAAATAGACAAAGCATCATGTTAAAAATAAAAGTCAGCACATTTGAAAAATAAATATAATAAAATGAGCTCAAAGTGCTCTTATTCTTAAATGAACAAATTCCAATGTCACAGACTTTTCTTCTTGACTTAATTTTTTTCTTAAATAAATCACCTGCAACATAGAAGGTCTATCATGCCCATTTAAAGATACTGCTATTATTTTCTGACAAAAATATACAGAATATATTGAGTACTTAATATGTGTGAAATGCTATTTTAAGCATTTTATAGTGTGCTATCTCATTTAATCCTCTCTCTCTCTCAGAGTTAGGTAACAGCATCTTCATGTTACAGAATAGGAAATATTGTTTGGATATATTACTTTTTTTTTCTAAATTCACAAAGTAAGTAGTAAGCCTGGAAGTCAAATTTTAGGGTCTCTGACTTCAGGTCTTCAGATCCCTTGTTTTTAGTATTGCACTACAATCTCCCTTTCCTAAATGACTCTATTAATCTAGCAATTCTGCATGAGTAAAATTTCTAGTGCACTCTTCCAGTTTGTTTTGTGGTGTTACCGCAAAATACCTGAAACTGGGTAATTTATAATGAACAGAAATCTATTGACTCACAATTCTGGAGCCTGGAAAGTCCAAGATCAAGTTGTCAGCATCTGGCAAAGGGTAAGAGATGGCAAGAAGGCCCAAGCTCACGCTTTTATAACTGCACCAATCCCATCCACAGGGTCCCCATGGTTTAGCCACCTCTGAAAGGTTCCACCTCTTAATACCATCACAATGACAATCAGATTTCACCATGAGTTTTGGAAGGAACAAACATTCAAATAATAGTACATACATTTTTATTTTATTAACTGCAGTAAAATACACATAACATGACAGTCCCCTAGTCCAAGCCCTAGCAATGGGAGTGAGGAAGATTTCAAGATGACAGCACCCTTGCACCACATGGTCTGCCTGTATCCTCATGGGAGATCTGAAGCCAGAAATGCCTGGCCACGCCCCATCAAATTCCTGGCCTATAGAACATGTCAAAGACAATACATTATTTCTGTCATATGTGTGGTATAGCTGTATGTCAGGTATAGCTGCATGTCTGCTAAACCTGCATGTGTGCAGTTAAGCTGCTTGTGTGGTATAGTTGCACATATGGTACAGCTTTCCAACTTCATGGAATGTGACTAACAGACAAGGGGCAGCAAACTCAAAATAAATAATCTCATCCGCAGGTTCAGAGCCCTCAGAAATTCCCTCAGTACTTCCTTTCTGTGGTTTGGTAGCATGAACCACAGTCACATCATTTGAAGTCGCATAATTTTAAAGTGATTTGTTGTATAGCACCAGATACCTTTAAAACTCCATCATATTTGTTTTTCTATCTTTGTAATAATCATGTGAGATGGTCCAAGGACAATTATCCTCATTTTAAAGATTTAGAGACTTAGAGGAATGAGAAAATTCTGAGTGGGAAAGTAGCTGAGCAAACTAAAAACCATCCTAAGTTCAGCGTTGTTTTCACATTAGGGAACTTCTGATAGTGTTATCATTGCTAGTGCATATCCTCTTCTCCAATTGTGTAACCCCAAGAGTTTCTGATTGAACAAACAAGAGATGTTGGAATAAGAATGGCATGATCATCAGGTTTCATTGAAAGAGCACAGTGGTGGTTGTTCGAGTTCACCCGGTACCCTCCTCGTGTTCCTTACTCCGGTAACAATCATAAGCTTCTTGGCCGCAGGGCTGGATGTATGATCTAGATTATGACGTCTTTCAGTGGCCTAACGTGGTCTAAGACTAAGCGTCATTGGAGGTCTTCTAGAGAGTTTTTCAAACTAGAACCGATGGAGTAGATCCATTTTCATCTTCACTCATGAAGCTAGAAGGTGAGAAACCACAGCGTCTGTGGCTGTGCTCACTGCCGTGCAAACAGTCTTCCACCCTCATGCAGCACGACCGACAGCCAAGGGGCAGAAAACTCAAAATAAATCATCTCACCCCCAGGTTCAGAGTCCTCAGAAATTCCCTTGATACTTCCTTTCTGCAGTTTGGTAGCAGGAACAAAAACCTTCCCCTTTGATGGCTTAATCATTGCTTTCACTTTTAATCAAGATTCTGGAATAAAACAAATAGCTTCTGTATGTGGAAATATTCGCACAAATCAGTCATGGTGAGAAGTGCTTCCATAAATGAAATGACTTTTAACCCTAATGACAACTATGCAAAGAAAATTTCATTGTTATCTATTAATAGTAACAACAATGCAAAAATAAATATTGTTATATAGGCAGGTGCATGCGACTGACAAGGATGAAGAAACTTTCCACACAGTTGGTAATCAGCTGAGCCAGGTTGTAAACACAGATATCTCTGACCTCAATACTCATGACTTGAATGTACTAATAGCAATCCCAGTTGAATCTGAAACAGATCTACACACTTAAAATACTGGAAGTAAAAAAGATGAACTAAATACTAAGTTTTAAAGAATGCTTCGTAAGCAGTGTCCACATGCTTTTTAAAGAAGTTTTTAAAGAAATTTTTAAAGAATATCTGTTGGAAACATTGGTCATGGTTTGTGTTCGCCAAATACATAAACTCTACGGGATGTCCAAAGAGCTTGCTCCTACAACTTACCAAACCCAGCATGCAAAGCCGTAATAACACCTAGCAAACCGCCTGGGGCTCCGGAAGCCCTGCACGACCCAAGGCAAAAAGAAAACACTGAAAATGAATTGCTGGAGTTCACATGGATTAACCAAATTCGGTATTTTCACCACACTCCTCTGTCTTCCAGAATATTTTTATTTTGGTTATACTTTATCACTGTTTGTACTTTCTTGAAAGGTTTTATGACCACAGCTCTGCATTCAAAGAAATGAAATTGCCGTATTTTCCCTTGTTTTATTTATTTTATTTTTTCAAATATCTACCATGTTGGTGTATTACCAAACCCTCATTTCAGAAAATGTTGGTCAAAAGTCATATTGATTGCCATAACTGCTAGTTAGACCACATTAAATCAGGCAATGGTAGTAAGTTTGAGAAATAAAGCAACATAATGTGGAAGTAGTCATTAAGAAAAGGATGTAGATTTGTCATGGTCTTTCAACGAACAGTCTCTTCCTACCCTTCTTTTGGAGAAATAAAATAAACTCAATCACTAAATTTTACCAAATGGGACCAAGCTCTTTTTGAGGTTGGAATTGCCTTCTCCTTTACTCTCTCCCAGCCTGTAGGTTTTCTTTTCCTTTTCATTTTTTTCTTTCTTCACAAATCAGATATGCCAAAATTTTGTTATAATTTATTACTGCATATGAAACAAATTAACTGTTTAGCAAGTGCTGAAAATGGCTTTCAAAGGCTGTCAACATTTCGCAAAACTTCTGCTTCTGTAATTCAGAAATCTGTATTTTAAGGAAAATTTTATGTTTCTGTTTGATTTACATTTAAAGCATTAACCAGCATTTTTGTAGGGACTGCTTGATACATTGAGTTGTATATTTATTTTCATTGCAAGATTGTTTCATCTTTAAGCATTATCTGCTGAACCAAAGGAACAGGAAAGAATACTACGCCTTTTGTCAGAGATGCCAAGCCTGAACATTTTGAATTAGTTATAAACTAGTCCAACTCTGCTTTAAACCTTAATGGACTTATAAACAGCAAGGGAAAGCAGGAGATCTAGCGTAATAACTTTAGAAAAATGAAAAGTATTTTAATAGCAAGAAGTTTCTACTGTTTAAAACTTTACATTAGCAGGAAGCTGTCTGTATGAGTCACAATCTTTATTTAGCCAAGGTTACAACTGAGAGTAATTTGAAAAGCGACTTTTGAAGTCATGTATGGAGCATGAAGTAATCTACACCTCCACACCTACTCAGCATGCACAATTGTCACTGCTAGTCTGACAAAATATTCTTATTATACCAAACACGGTATACAAGCAGGGAAGCTTATACAAATGTTTTCTCATTTCTCATCTCCAGCCAATCATTCATCCTTTAAAACTTGAAGAACATTTTCTGTTATTGTTTCCTAGGATGAACAGAAAATATTTCATCTCAGGTAGGAGTGTAAGTGGAGGTCTCTAAATCTAAAAAATAATAAAAATAAATAAAATTCCAACCAGGCAAACAACAGCAACAAAAATACTTTCCTATCTCCTGAACAATTCTGATTCACCTGTGCACCCAGCAGATGTCAATCCATGAGTGGATTCTGATATTGATCCTGATTCTAAGCATCTGTGAATTAATTTTAAGAAAATTAAATTAACATACATAAAAACTACTCTGAAATCCAAATATTCTAAATCTATTATTTATACTATTGCTATTCTAAATAATAGTGAAGAAAAATACATTACAAGAGAATTGCGTGGACCCTCTGAAAGCTAAGGCACGAGGGGAAGGGTAAATGCATACCTGAGCAGGCCGGGGGAAAGTAAGCAGAGTGGCTGGGAGGTGGCACCAAGCTCAATGCTCAACATGAGGCCCCCACAGCCACCCTGACTCCTGGTCCTGGCCCATCTAATACTAGTGCACATGACTAGTTAAGGACTAGTGTAACCTGGTAGTTAACAGTCAGGTTTTGCCAGAACCTCAGTTTTCTGATTCTAAGTCCAGTGTATTGTCCACTACCTACTTCATTCCAAGTTTTCAAATGGAATGTCACCATATTGAAATTTATTTTAAGCTTGTCAGATAGAAAGCCTTCCATTAATGGTGAAACAAAGTTATCTTAGACTCTATTAGGATGTTTTGCAGAGTTCAGAAGCATGTGAAGAAGTTAGAAAAAAAAATTTAAAAACTTCTCTCAAAAAGAATTGATTAAACAGTATTTTCTAAGGGCACTCCTGTGTCTCCAAGGATTTAAAATTTCATGCAAATAATCTGAACTGCCTAGACCAGTAACACTGAATTAAGGTAATAGTGTTTTGCCTGTCAGCAAATTGCTATGACTGTTTCTGTATGAGCTCAGCTGACAAAATCTGGACATCACAACTTTCTCCTGTGATATTTATTTCCCAGAGTACTATGTTCAGAACCTCAAGGTAGATAAATTGTATTTGAGAAACATGATATTTTGGGAAGAAAAGGGAGGATGGCTTTCCAAAATGAAAGGAAATAAAATAAACCTCATATAAATTGTATAATTACCACAATAAAACTTAAATACAAGATATCAAATAAAGAGAATATTGACCTTTACATTGCTTCTAGAATACTATGGATAGAACAATTTATATTCATGATCTTGAATTCACCAACAATATTTTAGTTTCTTTGTTTATGAACAACTAAGTGTTCATAAATTTAGGGATAATAGAATTCTTAAGATCATAGGCTCTGGATCTGACTGCTCCAGTTTGAATTCCAGAGTCACCATTTACGACCCATACAAACTTAGGCAATTATTTGATTTATCTAAGTAGTTTTATCATTTGTAAAGTGGAGATTATACAAATACTAACTCTTGGATTATGATGAGGATTTAACATAAGTAATCCATATAAAGAGCCTAGTTAAGTACCTGATACAGGATGTGTGGCCTTGCATTGGATAATCTGGTTGTTATTAATACAATTATTTTAATAAAATTTGTTTCATTTTGGTAATCTCTATGGCATGCTGGATAGAGAGACAAATGAAGTTTTGTAGTATGCAAAAGACTTTCAACCAAGCCAATCTGTGAGGTCATTGTGCATCTGCTCATTAGAAGCTGATGGGAATTGGCCGGGTGCGGTGGCTCATGCCTGTAATCCCAGCACTTTGGAAGGCAGAGGTGGGCAGATCACCCGAGGTCAGGAGTTTGAGACCAGCCTGGCCACTATGATAAAACCACGTCTCTACTAAAAATACAAAAATTAGCTGGGTGTGGTGGCACGTGCCTGTAATCTTAGCTACTTGGGAGGCTGAGGCAGGAGAATCACTGGAACCCAGGAGGCAGAGGTGCAGTGAGCCTAGATCACATCACTGCACTCCAGACTGTGTGACAAAGCAAGACTCCATCTCAAAAAAAAAAAAAAAAAAAAGAGAGAAAGAAAAAAAAGAGAAAGAAGTCGATGAGAACATATAATAATTACAAAATCCAATCATAGTGATAACAATTTTGTAAGTAAGTTAAAGTAATTAACAATTTATATAGGGCTATATTTATTAATGCATTATACATTCTACAAGAAAAATCACAGTATCTGTTGTGTTCAATATTATATCCTTATAGAGTAGGCACTTAACAAATATTTTAAATAAATTACTGAACCTACACTTGAAAACTCTCTAAATGAAGAGATGTTAGGTTTGGTCAGGGTTTACTTGTTTACAGTATCTCAGGTTGCCATAACAAAATATTTGCATTAAAAAAATACTGTTGTTGGCTGGGCGTGGTGGCTCACGCTTGTAATCCCAGCACTTTGGGAGGCCAAGGCGGGCGGATCACGAGGTCAGGAGATCGAGACCACGGTGAAACCCCGTCTCTACTAAAAATATAAAAAATTAGCTGGGCGTGGTGGCGGGCACCTGTAGTCCCAGCTACTTGGAGAGGCTGAGGCAGGAGAATGGCGTGAACCCGGGAGGCGGAGCTTGCAGTGAGCCGAGATTGCGCCACTGCACTCCAGCCTAAAAAAAAAAAAAAATACTGTTGTTTAAGTAACAGGAATTTATTTCTTACAGCTCTCAAGGCTGGAAAGTCCAAAACGAAGCTGCTGGCTGATCTGTTTTCCTGGTGAGGGCTCTGTCCCTGGCTTGCAGACACTTGCCTTCTTTCTGTATTCTCATGAGTTAAAGAGAGAAGAAATAAAACCTCTTGTGTCTCTTTTTGTAAAGACACTGAACTTATCATGATGACTCTGCCTCAGGACTTCATCTAAACCCAAGTACCTCCAAAAGGCCCCATCTCCAAGTAATCTAATAAAATATGACAGAGTGACTTAAACAACAACTTTTTTTTTACAGTTCTAGAGGTTGGAAGTTCAAGATCAAAGTGTTGGCAGGGTTAGTTTCTCCAGAGACTTTGCTCCTTGGCTTGTAGATATGCCTCTTAGCTATATCCTTACCTGGTCATTTCTCTGTGTATGCACATAACTGTGGTCTCTTTTTTCTAATAAAGACACCAGTCATATTGGATTAAAGCCACACTCCGACAGCCTCATTTAAATTAGAAACTTCTTCAAACATCTTATAATTACATAATGATGGTTGGAATTTCAATATGTGGATTTGGAGATGCACAATTCAACTATAACAGATGTAATTTCAACCATTTCTTACTTCCCTGCCCACAAATAATATAAAGCAATACCCATCATTAAATGTCATATACATACAACTTTTATAGTTTCCATGATATTATTTATCTAAAACTTCATAATCTGTAAAAAAAAGTTTGATTTCTGTATTATTTATGTAAATTTATTTGAATTCAGGAAAAGCTATTTGGATTATCTTAGTAAGTATTCCCATTAATCACTTTATATCTGATAAATATTTTGAGTTTCTGATATGCTCAAAGCACTATTCTAGATACTGCAACTTTGGCCATAATGCAAACGGAAACAAGAAGTTCTAAATTTTTAAAATATGCATTTAATTGCTTTTTAGAAGCTGACTTTAAAATCATTATTTTAATTAATATGACTTTGACCTTGAAAAGGATTTAATTTATTTAAGTATTTGTTTTTCTTCCTTTAAAAGTGATATTCTTACTACCTAATTCACAGTATTGGGATAACCTGATGAAATGACAAGTATGTAAGATGGCTGTGATGCATGAAAATCCATACCCCATCTTAAGGGTTACATTATTTTCACAAGATCAGAGTCAGAAATGATATAAAATTATGATTCCAGTAAGGTCACATAACCACTGAAATTGCCTTTTCCGTGGATACATTTATCTTTTCCTTGGGCTTTAAGAAACCACATGTTCGGGGTATAGAAATAAACATCTGATATTCCAGAAATACAGAAGATAAGATAGAAGAATCTGCATAAATCTACAATCCTTTTAAAATGAAGAGGGAGATTGTATTAGTTTATTATTGCATTGCTATTAAAAAACACCTAAGACTGGGCAATTTGTGAAGAAAACAGGTTTAGTTGGCTCATGGTTCTGCAGGCTATACAGGCATGGCTCCAGCATCCACTCCTGGTGAGGCCTCGGGAAGTTTCCAATTGTGGTGGAAGGTGAAGGGGCAGCAGGTGCATCATATAGCAAGAGCAGGAAGAAAAGAGAGAATGTGGGAGGTGTCACACTCTTTTAAACAACTAGATTTCTCATGGACTACCAGAGCAAGAACTCACTCATCACCAAAGGGATGGTGCTAAACCATTGATGAAAGATCCACTGCCATGATCCAATACCTTCCACTAAGCCCTACTTCCCACACTGGAATAACACTTCAACATGAGATTTAATGGGGGCAAATATCTAAACCATATCAGAGATGGAGATGCAAGACTGTCTTGAACTTGACCTTTAGAAGAGAGAGAAAAAAAAGAAAAACAATCACTAGGACTTGTTAACAAGACTTTCATATTTATTTGGAGATATAATTGCTTCTAATGTATTGTCCTAAAAAAAAATCAAAGTAATAAAGTGTCCCTGAGATAACAGATATTTGGCAGAGGTAACACTTTTTCTCTAGAGGAACACTTTTTTATAGCCAGTTCTTAAATGATTCCCAAAGATAAAGTTCCAATTAATACAATCACACTGTCTTAAAATCACAAACCACTAAAGCAAAAAGTACAATAAGCAAGTCAAATAAGAAAAAAAAAGTTTTAGAATCAGATCCACAAAGCAAGAAAATATGATAGTCCCCAGAATATAAAATAGGTAGGTTTAATATGTTTAAACAAACTGAGGAGGGTGCCAAAACTTTTCGCTGGGAAATAAAATAAACAGGCCAATTTGATACAGAAATTAGAATTCTATTTTTCTACAGAAAATGGAATTTTTGAGATAAAATGTATTAGGTAAAATTGTTAATCAATGCAAGAGTTAATCAGCTGATAAAACAATTGTTGAGATTGAAAATAGGTTAGTACAGTGATATGGTTTGTCTGTGTTCTCACTCAAACATCATCTTGAATTGTAGTTCCCATAATCCCCATGTGTAATAGGAGGGACCTAGTGAAAGGTAATTGAATCATGGGGCTGGTTACCCCCACGCTGCTGTTCTCATGATAGTGAGTGAGCTCTGATGAGATCTGATGGGCTTTTCCTCTTTTTGCTCAGCACTTTTCCTTTATGCCACGATGTGAAGAAAGACATGTTTGTTTCCCCTTCCACCATAATTGTAAGTTTCCTGACGCCTCCCCTGCCATGCTGAACTATAAGTCAATTAAACCTCTTTCCTTTATAAATTGCCCAGTCTCAGGTATGTCATTATTAGCAACATGAGAACAGACTAATATAGTAAATTGATACAGGGTTGTGGGGCACTGCTATTAAGGTAACCAAAAATGTGGAAGCAACTTTGGAACTGGGTAACAGGCAGAGGGGGAACAGTTTGGAAGGCTCAGAAGAAGAAACAAAAATGTGGGAAAGTTTGGAACTTCCTAGAGACTCTGTTGAATGGCTTTGACCAAAATGCTGATGATAATATGGACAATAAGGTCCAGGCTGAGGTCATCTCAGATGAAGATGAGGAACTTGTTGGGAACTGGAGTAAAGGTCCCTCTTGCTATGCAAAGTGACTGGTAGCAGTTTACGCCTGCCCTAGAGATCTGTGGCACTTTGAACTTGAGAGAGATGATTTAGGGTATCTGGTGGAAGAAATTTCTAAGCAGCAAAGCATTCAAGAGGAAGTGGAGCATAAAAGTTTGGAAAATTTGCTGCCTGACAATGTGATAGAAAAGAAAACTCCTTTTCTGGGGAGAAATTCAAGCCAGTTGCAGAAATTTGCAAAAGCAACATGAAGCCAAGTGTTAATCATCAAGACAATGGGAAAAATGTCTCCAAGTCATGTCAGAGAAATTCACAGCAGCCCCTCCTATTACAGGCATGGAGACCTAGGAGGGAAAAATGGTTGCCAGGCTCAAGGCAACCTTTTGTTGTGTGCAGCCTTGGGACTTGGTGCCCTGCATGCTAGCTCCTCCAGCTGTAGCTAAAAGGGGCTAACATACAGCTCAGACCATTGCTTCAGAGGGTGCAAGCCCCAAGTCTTGACAGCTTCCATGTGGTGATGAGTCTGCTGATGTACAGAAGTCAAGAATTGAGGTTTGGGAACCTCTGCCTAAATTTCAGAGAATGTATGGAAATGCCTGGATGTATAGGCAGAAGTTTGCTGCAGAGGCAGGACGCTCACGGAGAACCTCTGCTACAGCAGCACAGAAGCAAAGTATAGGGTTGGAGCTTCCATACAGAATTCCCACTGGAGCACTGCCTAGTCGATCTGTGAGAAGAGGGCCATCGTCCTCTAGACCCCAGAATAGTAGTTCCACCAACAACTTGCACTGCGCACCTGGAAAAGATTCAGGCACTCGACGCCAGCCAGGAAGGCAGCCTGGAGTGGGCTGTACCCTGCAAAGCCACAGGGGTAGAGCTGCCTCAGGCCATGGGAGCTCACCTCTTGCATCTACATGACCTGGATGTGAGACATGAAGTCAAAGGAGATCATTTTGGAATTTTAACGTTTAATGACTGCCCTATTGGATTTTGGACTTGCATGGGGCCTATAGCCCCTTTGTTTTGGTCAATTGCTCTCATTTGAAATGGGTGTATTTATCCAATGCCTGTACCCTCATTGCATCTAGGAAGTAACTAACTTGATTTTGATTTTATAGACTCATAGGCAGAAGGAATTTGACTTGTCTCAGATGACACTTTGGACTGTGGACTTTTGGGTTAATGCTGAAATGAGTTAAGACTTTGGCAGACTTTTGGAAGGGTGTGATTGCATGATTGTGTTTTGACATGTGAGGATGAGATTTGGGAGGGGCCAAGGGCAGAATGATATGGTTTGGCTGTGGTCCCAACCAAATCTCATCTTGAATTGTACTTTTCATAATCCCCACTTGTTGTCGGAGGGATCCAGTGGGAGGTAATTGAATCACGGGGATGGTTACCTCCATGCTGTTATTCTCATGATAGTGAGTTCTCACAAGATCTGATGGTTTTACAAGGGGTTTTCCCCCCTTTTGCCCAGTATTTCTCCTTGCTACTGCCATGTGATGAATGATATGTTTGCTTCCCCATCCACCATGATTGTAAGTTTCCTGAGGCCTCCCCAAACATGCTGAACTGTGAGTCAATTAAACTTCTTTCCTTTATAAATTACCCAGTCTTGGGTATGTCTTTATTAGCAGCATGAGAACAGACTAATGCAGTATCTCTAACATACATAGTATGTATGTAAGTTCTCTAACTTACATAGTAGAAAGGAAATTAATAATATAAAATATAATAGACATAGAGAATAAGAAAAGGTATAACATAATTCAAATTCCAGTAGGGGAGACAAGAGAATGAAAAAGAGGCAATATGTAAAGACATATGGAAGAATATTATTCAGAATTAATTTTAAAATATAAGAATTGAACGTCTTAAACATGATAAATAAAATATTATTCAAAAAGTATATAAACCAAACAAAAACAAGAAAACTATATTGTTTGAAACAGCTAACCTGTATAATAACAAACTGGTTTTCAAGATTAACAATGACAGCCGAAAACAATTTCACAAATAAAACTTTCAGTGAAAGTTATGACCCAAGAATTTGACACCATAAAAATCTTTTTATAAGTAGCACTAAAGACAAGACAAATTCAGATAAGCAGAAAGTTTTTTTAATGGACCCTTACTCAAAATATGTTTTAAAAGAAATGTCAGAAAAAATGAAGAAAAGAATTATTTAAAAGGGGACTCTAAGGCATTATCCTCTATTATTTAAACAACAATGTACAATAATAATACTTAACTTATAGATTTAAATATACATTTTATACTGAAGTACTGGACAATAATTGTTTATAAGTCCAAAGGAATATGATAATATTTTAATCTTAAAATATACAGAAGAAGGTATGTATTAATTTTATGTTTCACTAATGTAAATATCTACACATTTTTAAGGTAAAAGCTGAAGGAATAATGATCAAATATTAAAACTTCCAAACAATAAAAAGGTAAAATTTAATATTTTTAAAAACACTAAATCTAAATGCAAGCAAAAGAAATGCAAAAATTAAAAATGGAGACAAACAGAAATTAATATGATACAAAAAACTCCAAAAGCATCTGTAATCATAATTAACATAAATAACAAAATAGAGAATTTAATTTTAAGCGATGAGAAATAATCTGTAACAGATTAAAGTTGTTCCAGGAAAATAAAAAAATCCTTCACAAAATGCACAGAAATATCTGTTTGAAATCATCAAATAACTACAAAGGCAGTCAGGACTTGAGCCAAGAGACAAAAGAAAAGGGAAATATGGTGAAATAAACCTAGTACTTCTGTATGACTTGTTTTGCCACTCATGACATAGGAAACTTCAGAGTAGTCCAAGGGGTAGATTATATTACAAGCAAATGACCAATTAGAGGCTGACAATCCAAGCAGAGATACCGGGAATTTTATGATGCTGGAAATAAAAATTTGACTCAGGTCTTATCAGCCTAGAGTAGCCCCGATGAACACTGGAAGGTTTAGTTGAAACTTCCCAAAGAATGGACTCTAGAACTAAGGGTGAATGGTAAGTAGACCAAGTGCTACACAAAAACCCAACCTCTAGGTAACTTAATCCCTGACAGAATTAAGATGATCTGCACTTAATTTGTCTGGCATAAAGTTAGCCAAACACTTTCTGAAAAAAAAAATCTGGACTTTTATAGTTTTTAATAGAAAAGATGAAAGATTCTGTCAAAAAATATGTGATTCTCTGAGAGACAAGAGGAATAGTAAAGCTATCAGTGATCCAGTTATTAGTGTTACCAGAGACTTAAAAGTAGTCATGATCAAAATGTTTCAGGAAACCATGAAGAATTCCACTAGACCTCTGGGATTATTAAAGAGAAACAAATGTATATTCAAAAACAAAAGCATATCATAAACTGAAAGTAAAACCATGCATATGGGGCTATTAGCATGTTTGACTATCCTGAAGAAAGTTAGTAGAAAATGTCAAAATCAACTATAGAGAGACAGTAAAAAGGGGGAGGAAGAAAGACGGGGGAAAAAATGACTAAATATATATAAGGCTTTGTGAAAAAGCCTAATATTTTGTAATATTGGAATGTTAGAATATAACAAGAATGAAGCAGAAACAATATTTAAAAAGCCTTTGCCTGCAAAGAAACAATATGTCTTATGGTTAACTCTCCACAGAATGAAGAAAGCATAATGACAAAGAAATGACAAATGTATAGTTCTGAAAGAAAATAACTGATGATCTGGAATTCTACACCTGGTGAAAATACTCTTCAAAAATGAAGACGAAACCATTTCCAGAGAAAGGAAAGTGAAAGATTTCATTGCTAATAAACCCATGCTAATGTAAAGACTACAAGGAGATTTTCACTTTGAAGTCTGGCCCTTAATAAAGGTATGAAAACGCATGATAGCATTAGGGGGAAATTCAAATTGTCAGCAATTATATTAACTATAAATGCATTAAATACTTTAAAAAGTCAATGACTGATAGGCTGTATTAAAAGAAAAACTTTATATTGCTTTTAGAACAAAAATTAAACAGAATGACCTCAAAAGATTGCAGATAAGATCGAAAGGTTATACGAGATACTAATCATTAAAAGGAGATATAATTAATTAATAGATGAGTAGACTTTAAGGCAAGAAGCAATTCATAATGATGAAAATATATCCTATAAGAAATCTATAATAAATCTAAATTTATAGGTAACTAATAATATAGCTTCAAAATATATAAAGCAAAATTTAAATAACTAAAATTGATGTAAATATATTCACAAGTCAAAGAGTATATCATACTGTCTTAGGAGCTAATTTAATAAGTATTCAAAATAATCATTAAGAATATAGAAAATATAAATGATATGACTTATGAACTTCATCCAGTTGAAATGTAGAGAACACTGCAAACAGAAGCCTTATTAGTAATTACATCATTAATCATTCTTAATAATTTAATAGTTATTGAGCTATCAAACTATTAGAAAACATAGACGTCAGTCTTCATAATCTCAGATTCAGCAATTAATTATTATATTTGACACCAAAAGTACTAACAACAAAAGAAAAAATTGATAAATTGGACTTTATATAAATTAAAGATGTTTATGTTTAAAGGACACTATCAAGAAATTAAAGACACCTTCAGAGAATGGGTGAAAATATTGACAAATCATATATCTGATAATTGATTTGAATCCAGGACATACAAAGACCATATACAACTCAGTAATGAACCCAATTTAAAAATGAGCCAGACTTTTGATAGGCATTTCACCAAAATCATGAATTGGCTAATGGGCATATGAAAAGATGCTCAACATCTTCAGTCATCAGAGCAATGCAAATCAAGAGCACAATGACATGCCACTTCACGTGATCTAGCAAGGCTGTAATAAAAACCAATGACCAAAACCAAGTGTGGGTCAGGGCGTATGGAAGCTGAAACCCTCATGCACTGCTCAATGGTGCACTTAGAAAAACACTATGGTAGTTCCTCAAAATGCTTAACACAGAGTTACTATATTACCCAGAAGTTGCACTGTTAGACCAAAAGATATGTAAACATTTGTCCGCACAAAAACTTGCACACAACTAGTGTTAGCATCATTATTCATAAAGTCAATAAGTGAAAAGAATCCAAATATCTATCTACCCGTAAGTGAATAAACAAAATATGGTAAATCTATACAATAGAGCATTATTTGACAATGAAAAGGAATTAAGCACTGATGCATCCTGCACCGGAACCTTGAAAACATTCTGTTAAGTGAAAGAAGCCAGACATAAAACCCCACATTTCATATGATTTCATTTATATGAAATATCCAAAATAGAGAAATCTTTAGGGATACTTGATTAATCGTTAACTAGTTTTGCTGGAGGAACAAATGGAAAGTGATTGCCCAAAGTTTTAAAGCTGGTGAAATTGTTTTAAATGATATTATTGGAATGGTTACATAACTGTCTATGTTAAACTATTGTATTGTAAACTGTAAATAGGCTAATCTCATAATATGAAAATTATATCTCAACATAATTGTTTTTTTAAAAAAAGTAAAAGCCCATATAATAATGCACCTTCAAAATATGTGAGATAAAACATGACAAGTAAAAAGGAGAAATTGGAAAATCCATCACGTCAGAGGTTTTTATTCATTCTCTCATTAATTGATAGAATGGATGGAGAGAAACACATGCAGATGTAGTAGGTTTGAAACAACACAATTAACCTGCTTGGCACAATAAATATACACTACACTTCTAATGATTGGAAGGTGCATATTCTTCAGAAGCACACAAAGGACATTTATAAAAAGGGGCTACTTATCAAGATATAAAATGACTTTTTAAAGTCAATATTATTCAGTGCATACTCTCTGCTTTCAAGTATCTATTTTTAAAACAAATAATCTGATGCTTTACTATATATCAAAGTCCAATAAATGGCTTTTTGAAACACGTTTTTTGGACCCAACCAAATTTCTGCCTTAGGAAGTGTAAGGTGAGGCCCATATTTGCATTTCTAGAAAGTTCTCAGATGATGCTTATGTTGCTAATCAAGGGGGCACGTTTTAAGAACCATAGCTCTTAAATACGCACTCACAAATTTAAAAACATGCTTCCAAATATCATATATTATATGTAAAACAACTGAAATGAAATATACTTTAAGGCACATAATAATAAAAGTGCTACACACCGAAAAAGCGGGGATACAACTAAAGAGTGCCTTAAGCGTATATTTAAAGCAAACATAGTTATATGGGTAAATAAGAATGACTAAAAATTAATGAGTCAGGCATCCGGTACAGGAAGTAAGCAAAATAGATGCGGAATAAACTCAAAGATGCAGGAAAAAGGAAGTAATAAGTATGAAAGCAGAAATTCATAAAATAGAAAACAAAGATACAATTGAGATCATTCACAGTGCCAGATTCTTTGTTGTGAAAGTGTAATAAGACAGACAAACCTCTGGCAATGATGGTCCAAGTAAAAATAAAGAGAAAATGTGCAAATAACCAATGCTAGAAATGAAAATGGGAATTATCACTGCATGTAATAAAGACTAATACGATAACAGATTATTATGAAAAAATGTGCCAGAGCGTTTTAAAACCTAGGAAACACAGAAAATTTTCTTGAAAAGTATGAATCTCCAAAACTGATTCAAGTATTAGAAGACAACTCATAATAAAAAGCTTTCAGAAAACTACAAGAAGAGCACTTCAATAATCTGTAGAAGGAATTACCAAAAGCATATGAAATAATAAAACAAAATTATTAATATAGTCAGAAACAATACCAGTTTCTCAGTTTCACTACACCTGTTAAAAATATGTATGGGTCTTCTAGTAAGGAAAGGAAAAAAAAAACATACAAAATGTGTGAGAATCGAAAAGGGAAAATACACAATGGTCATTATTCACACATAATATGATTGTTTAGGTAGCAGTCCCAAAACCTTCTACAGACAAGTCTCTAGAATATTGGAAATTATGCTAGGTTACACACTATAAGATTAACACTTAAAGTAATAGGATTTTTACACTGAAATAGCAAACATATCACAAGTTTGTCATTTATAATAGAAAAGTGTATTTGTAACTAACAATATATTTTTAAAATGCATGTGTAAACATACAGAGAAGAATGAAACTTTATATTGAACATGTTAAAGGAAGTCCATATAAATTAAAAGGTAAAACATGCTTATGCATAAAGAGACATAATATGAGAGATATACCAGTTTTTCCCCAAATTGACCTGTTATTCAACTGCATTCCACAAGTACTCTGATTGTTTTTTGTTTGTTTTTCGAGGGGGGTTTGTTTGTGTTTGATGGTATCAAGTAAGCTGATTCTGAAACAAAGCAACAGAAGTTAACAATAGGCAACATATTTCTCTGGATTTCAAACTCCTTATCCTGGAGTTCAAGAGTTCATGCCTTACAAACCCAAATTATCTTCTTCAGAGTTTTTGCTTGGGGGATGGTGGGTAGCTTTCTACTTTCTCTGTATTCTGTCTCAATGACTTCACAACGTTCACTATGCAATCTCTTGTATAATGGCTGTTTTTGTATCTTTCTTACCATTTCTACTTGATTATAAATGCTTCATGAGAAAAGACCAAATGTAATTATCTCTGAATCTTTTATAGAAGACTCGCACTCACTCACCCTCTGTTCCGGAAATGCCTCCTGCATGCTTGGCCTCTTTCTGAGTCCTGGGGACACAAAAGTCAACAAGACATGTAAAGCTTCTCTCCGTGAACTTATATTCTAGAGGTGCTACTTATGTAAACATTTAATGAATGAAGGGATACGGATTTAAATGCCAAACAGTAAAAAATATTTTGCTCTAGAAGATATCAGACAAGTAAATGTAATAAAACACATAAAAACTATGCTTCCTAACACTATTAAAATTAAATATAATTAGAATAATAGAATATTAAAGCTAGAAATTAGCTCATATATTATACAATCAGGTAACTTCCATTTTCAGATGAGGGAAAAAAGGCTCAGAGAGCTCAAGAGGATTTGTTTTGTTTTAGGGCATTTGACTCTGGGTATTTTTTCATTTGGACTAAAATTTATTTTTTGGAGGAATGAACTTAAATGAACCCATTTGACTCTGGGTATTTTTTCATTTGGACTAAAATGTATTTTTTGGAGGAAAGAACTCAGATGATGAATACAGTTAGATAACGAAATCTTGCATGAAGGGTTGAATTCCATTACTGGTGTGCATAGGATGGTTGATCTGATTCCCACGTGAGGCCGCAGTGCCTCTCGCGTGCCTGACCGAAAGAAGACCGTCAAATGTGCCCATCAAGAGGTGCTAACAAAAGGCTCTTCCTTTATGTTGGAGCATTTATATCAGAAAAACAAGAATACTACAGTCTTCTTGAAATAAGTCAAGAAACAGGAAAAGTGAGGTTTTCTGATGAGCTATAGCTAGCCAGGCACGGCGATGTGCACCTATAGTCCCAGCTACTCAGGAGGCTGGGGTAGGAAGATCATCTGAGCATAGAAATTTGAGGTTCTATGAACGTGCCTGTAAACAGCCACTGCACTCCAGTCTGGACAGCATAGGGAGATCTGTCTCTTAAAAATCAATTTTTAAAAGGATATGTGTCTGAAGAGAGTGTGTGAGAACCAAGTTACATACAAATAACCCAATTCAAATGCAATCTGCATGATCTTCTCAGGTCCCAGCAGGACAGGGATGGCCTTCATTGTGTTACTCACTAGAATAGAACCTGAGGCCTTCGTAGATGCATAGTTACCACTTAGAGAACTGCAAAATTCACTAAGAAGGTGAAACCCATTCTCACTGGTTTATGAAATTTATCCTATATGCATTTATTTTCCTAAAAAATCCTGGAATAGTTGCTCAGGTTCTTAAAGCAGATAAAAAAAACCAAGCCAAATCATTATCTGTGCAAAAAAAAAATCGTATTTACTATTAAATTTTATTTATTATGGCAGGCACTTTTAAGTACAGATATATTTTCTGAATTGTTGAAATGCATTACGATATCCTACATATGAAGTTCTTTGCTTTGCAATATTATATGAAAACAGTTAAAATGTTATTCAAGTGGTTTAGAAGCACAGAGATATAAAGAGAATTTCTCATCATTTCCAAAATCAGGTATAATAGTCCTTAGTCCTTATCTGAATTGTTACTACAATGCCTATCTAAAAGTTTTTCATAATGAACTCAATCCTTTTCAAGATTATAATTTATCTCTGAGCATCAATATTAAAACAAGATCCTCAATACCAAATGTGACTAAGCTTAATTTTAATGTATCTCATTAATTTGCAGTAATGAGATGTAATGAATATTTATGGAAGGTTTTGTCTGTACCTATTAATTCGCCATGATGTGTCACTGATAAACTAGTCCTCTAAGCTGAAGCCAAGAAATGTCGAAGTGAAAAGCTTATAAAATAATGTTCAATAACTACCACTTGAGATTCTGACATTTGGTATAAAAGGTAATATGTTTTCTGCAAATGAAAGTTTACTATGTAATGCTCTGAATACACCACAGGGAGCGAAGTCATTTTCTCTGCACACACAGCTTATTACTTTTAAATATCATTGCTCTCTTTCTCTCCTACGGCACCAAAAAGGCAGAACAACAGTGTTTTTCCTTCAGCAGAAACCAATTGTCTTCACTTCTCGATCTGAGATCAAAGGTCATGTGGATTGCCGATGAAAGAAGGCGGCATATCTGCAAACCACCAGCAAGTTTTGTTGAAGGGTTAGACGATGTGTTAGGCCTGGCTCCACGCTGGTTCAATGTTTTGGCTGAGCGCATTCTGTGGGACCTGGGCTGTGCCATCCTGGTTGTCACTGTGCCACTAACGGTCACTGAGCACATATCCTTGCACAGTTTCCAACGGTATCTTCATGTGCCTCAAAGCAGCAAACTATAATGAATTATTTAGTTTTTTCTACAAAAAGGCAAATTTAAACATATGGTCATCCACAATTTTCCTGATTGATGAATCTTGAAGAAAACTCCTTGCTAAATACTGAGGTCTTAACTCTGGCTATTATCAGTTTAAAACAGACTAGGCTTCAGCTTAAGTGAACTTAATCACAGCCCAAATGCAATTTTTATGCCCTAAACAATAACTGTTTCCAGAATCAGAACGCTCAAAAATTTGTAACAAGAAGCTATGAAATTATGGTCTTCAAGATATAAACTTTTTGTGATAATGAGAGACATTTTCACATAAGTCATAAAGACCTGAATTACTGACTGTTAAGCAGGGGTATTTCAAATCATTAATTTTGCAAATTAAGAGATCTATATAGAAATGTGTTTTTACTTTGGCTCAGGAATAATCTATTAGGAGGAACTTGACATTAATTTTGAAATTATAGTAGAGTAAAAGCGTTTTAATTTTGTAGTATAAATGACCAAAAGCTTCTTTTATTTTCAAATAAAAAGACAAAACTATTGATTTAATTTAGATTTCGACAAGTTAAGTAGAAATGTTTAAGATTAGTTTAATAGCCAACAGAAAGAGAAAATCAGTGCACAGAGCACAGAAATCAATAAAGGAAACGGAATGAAGGGGAAAAAAATCATTCTAAGAGAAGGTGAGACATAAAGCAGGAAGAAAAACAGGATAAAAAGAAAAAGAATGAGATAAGAGAAATTCATTAAGTAATTATGGTGGATATGAACGGACTAAATCATCCTGTTAAAGGGAAAATTTGAGGCAGGGCATGGTGGCTCACACCTGTAATCCCTGTTACTCGGGATTACAGTAGCTAATTCCGCTTTGGGAGGCCGAGGTCTCAGGCGGATAACCTGAGGTCAGGAGTTCAAGACCAGCCTGGCCAATATGGCGAAACCCCATCTCTACTAAAAATACAAAATTTAGCTGGGCACAGTGGCATGTGACTATAATCCCAGCTACTCAGGAGGCTGACGCAGGAGAATCGCTTGAACCCGGGAGGCGGAGGTTGCAGTGAGCCAAGACCACACCACTGCACTCCAGCCTGGGAGACAGGGCAAGACTCCGTCTCAAAAAAATAAATAAAATAAGTAAATAATAAATAAATATAGGAAAATTTTGGTAGACATATTTAAATCTAAAGAAAGAAGCAATTAAATTTATGGCGGGCAAATGCCAACCATAACAAACAGACAACCGAAATAAAGCAGCTGTTTTATACCAGGCAGCAGAAAATATCAATGGGGTTAAACAGGAATGTTGTCTAATGATAATAGTTTCAACAACACAAGAAGCTTTCATACTAAGCTTGTCTGCACTCTTAAAATAGATCTTCTTATTACAAGGTAGAAACTATAAGAAAATAGATCATTTATAGTAGCAATAAAACAAAATTTAAAATAAGAATAAACATAAATTTGTAAAATTGTTATGATAGAAACATTGGAATACTCCTGAAAAAAAGACAAAAATACGTTAAAACAAATGACAAGGTTTCTCATACAACATATAAGAATATATGTTAAAGTTATATAAGAAACTGAGATTTCCAGTGTCAGAAAGAAAAACAGATACTGATATAATAGCACATAAGAAGTTAAGAAAATACCTCGAAAGGTTAAATTTAAAGTGGAAATATGACTATGTGCTAAGGATCTTTTATTAAAAATAACTCCTGGCTCTCTTTGCTGAAAGATCCTAAAAGAAATAAACATTAAAAGTAGTCAGAATCACCAGTATCTAAATCATTGTTTCTAAATACCATTTTCCAGTAAAGGAGCTGAAAAACACTTGGAGAAATTCTAAGACAGAGGACAGAGTTATCCTGGAATGTCTTGTTCCAGAAAACAGCAAGATACAAAAAATCAAGGAGGGTATGTTTAAAGCACAGAAGAGTTAGATGAAAGTTGCTTCTATTGGTCAAATGTGGGATAAATCAACATCACAAATGAATACTCACTGTATTTTATCATGCCACATTGAATCAATAAAAAGCCATGTGTTTGTGGCGATGTGAGGTTGGGGTGAGGTGGAGAATGCACATCATTTGACATCATTATTGGTGACAACTAAATGTTTTTCTTGCATTTCAGGTAGAACTATCTATCGTAGTTCATTCCAGTTCATGAGGAAAAAATTTGTTTTCACAAAAAAACTAGTCCATAAACGTGGAAGAAGCTACAAAACACCCTCTTTCAACTTGAAAAAAAAGACAACTGATTCAGTTAAGAATTATCAATTATTAACAGACACTAAAGTCATTTTCTGAACACTTGTTGGGAAGGATATTTCCACAGTTCCAAAGGTTAGCTCTACTTGTTAATTGGAAAGGAAAACAAAACCAAACATAGCATTATAATTAAGCTTCTCAATCTTCACCAAGTTATCAGACTTAGCACCATAAATAATGAGGCATGTGACGCCATGTGCCTCCAATGCAGTTCAGCGTCACGTACACAGCATTGCCTGTCTTCCTAGTGATGAAAGAAAAACTTCAGCTGAACTAAATTTAAAGAAGTTTAATTGAGCAATGACTGATTCGCGATTCGGGCAGACCTCAGAATCACAGCAGATTCACAGAGACTCCAGGGATGCCTCGTGGTCAGAACAAATTTATAGACAAAAAAGGTCAAGTGTTGTACAGGAATCAGAAGTGAGGTACAGAAACAGTGAGATTGGTTACAAGTTGGTCTTTGCCCTATTTGAATGCATTTTGAACATTCAGCAGTCTACGGGTGGTTGAAGTATGGCCGCTGGATTGGCCAACACTCAGCTGTTGTGACAGGTGCACACTACTAAGTTAGGTTTTCAATTTTGTCTGACAATTAATCTAGGTTACAGTCCATCTACAAGGACTCAAATACAGAAGTACGGAGTCCTTCTCAGACCATGTTTAGTTTGCTTTGACGCTAGTTTTCTAGGCTGCCTTAACCAAGTGCCGTCACAGACTGGGTTACTTTAAGCACGTCAGGAATCAAGACATCAGCAGGGCCATGCTTCCTCCGAAACCCGTAGGGCAGGTCTTCCTTGTCTCCCCAGGTTTTGGTGGGGTGCTGGCAATCCTTGTCAGCCCCTGGTTTGCAGCTGCTTTCCTCGCATCTCTGCCTTTGTCATCAGGTTGTTCTCCCTGAGTAGATTTGTCTTCACATTTTCTTACAGGGGCCCACCGTACTCCAGTATGACCTTATTTTAACTAATTACATCTACAGAGACCCTATTTCCAAATAAGGTCATAATCTAAGAAGGTGAGTTCATCTTTTGTGGAGAGGCACAATTCAACCAATAACATGGTTTCTTGCCGAACTGGTTCAACCTGATTCTAACCAAATAAACTAATGTCTAGATTACAGGACATTCTGGGGTTACAGAACTATCTGCCAAAACAACTTAGACCCACTCAGCCTTTAGATATTCTCCAGGACAATACTCCTTTGTTCTTCAAATTTCAATGTTTTGCAAAACAATCATAAGTATAAATAAAAAATGTAGGGAATTTTCTATATTAAAAGAGGCAAAAGAGAAATAAAATTCAAATGAAATGAATAAAGTTTGATCAGATTCTTGTCCAATATAAAAACCATCAAAAACAATATTTTTGAGTAATTGAAAAATTTAAATATAGTCTTGGTATTATAAATTATGAAGGAATTGTTATTATTCAAAGATTAAAATGATATTGGGTTACTGTAGGGGACTATTTTATTTTTATGCGTGGATTGTCATGTATATAATTTGCTTTCAATAAATGAGCAGAAAAAACATGCATATATATATAAATAGATCAATGGATAAATATAGCAAAGAGCTAAAAGATACTGAGCATGAAAAGCAGGCTACTTTGTGTTCATTGTAGTCTTTCCTCAGCCTTCTCTTTGTTTAAACATTTCGAAATAAAAAGTTGGGGTAAAAAGAATCACTAAAAGTTTTAATGCCTGTGAAAAGGATTTATGCTACAAGTAAGGTAACTGTTATTATAAACCCGAAAAGCAAGTGAGGGAAACGTTTCTTTTCTTTAATTAGCTTTTCTGAGTGTTATTCTTCCAGGAAGATAGTCTGCAGCTGTCCAGAGCTTCTCTCCTGTGCTGTCCTGAGTGGTGGAGCTGCTCTGGTGGCTCCCAAGAATTTTTGACCCCAGAATCAGAGATTACAATTGTAAATATAGAAAGACATTGCTGGAGGGCTTGTTTCTCTCTTTATGGAATACAAAGTATATTTATTTAAAAAAATCATTTAAAATGTGTTTATATACCAAAAGTTAAGGAAAGTAGATGTATTTTAACCTCCTGCTAGGTGAGAGATCCTGTCTTCTTACATTTATTGTCTATTGAATTCTAACAACTTTAAACAAGATTGATGTAAGTTTTTATGTAAGAAAAGCCTGAAACAGAATTTAAGAAACATGCCAACTTTTACCTGTCTGGACAGGGCAGATATGGCTTTGAAACCCTGTCCAAATCCTGTGATCTTTCCAGTGTTCTTCTCTACTGGGAGCTGTTCTCCCAGACTTTATCTTTACTGTCACCACTTGCTATTTCCATCCTTCTTTCTACCTCATTTGTCACTCAGATAATAGGACACTGTCCTCAAGTCTTTCCTCATTAGCTTTCAAGATGAGGGTCATGTGTATATACTTTCATCTTTTGATACCTCCACAGACATACATGTAACTTCTCCTAAGCACTACAAAGGCAAACAAAAGTTATTATATGTGCAGGAGACATTATCTATTTCTCAAATAATTAGATTTTTATTTTATTATATGGAAATTATTTTTATGGGAATAAATAATGCCTTAAACATATGGATGTAGGGTGAGTTTTACAACTCAAATCACTCTGGTTTATTCAATAGACACTTTCCTAACCAAGACTCTCAGCTCATAAGAACATGGTCAAGGTATATGTAACCAGTCTTCGATAGAAAGTGGGGGCCGATCTCTGACATCCCAAAGATTAGAGAAATTACGTGTTGATGATATTCCAAGGAAAGATGAGAACTTGTGCCATAATTCAGTACTTCTAACTCTGAGAAGCAGAAGGCTTCACCATGAATAAGCAGGTTTTGCTTCTCTTAGCACATGACATTCAAATTTGTTTTATCAACAGATGCTTTTCAATATTGTCTCTGTATGTGACATA